>NC_052502.1:37906913-38139769 GCF_016617805.1 Bactrocera tryoni
TCCACCTTAAACCCTGTGCATACATAACTGTTTAAATATGTCCGTGATTTTGGTCACAGTGTGCTCTTCTTCTGCCTAATACTTATCTGAACAAATTTATAACATAAAAAGCTGCACACGAGTAACTTTTGCTTTGAATGACTAATTGCTATAACAAAATTTATATTTCTTATCTTAGAATTTAGATTTATAATACTGTCTTATCATCGGGCGTCGCTCAACTTTGATTAGTATGGGCAAGTGCAGGTCTCACATATGTATATCGAAAGAAATGTAAGGCGAAAATAATACTAATTAAAAGAGTCCCAGGTCAGCCAATACTTATGGTTCTGAAAAGATGCGATATCTCCATTACGGAAACATCAAAAATATGCTCCAAAGGTTATATCCATTCGATTATTATTCGGGGGTGGGTCCAGCGTTTCTCATGACCACTCATATTTTTCGAGACTAGAAACCACTGGTAAATTGCTAGAAGCCTTTAATTGACCATACGGTAATCACTCGTTTAATTCATAAATAAGCTTTATATAATAAAAATAATTGATTGTCTTTGAACTTGGCAGTAAATTTAATAGAGAGATTATCGAGATTTACAACGTTAATAGCGGTTGAGTGTATATTCCCCATTCATCCGGTCGAACGACCCACTAACTTTTTTCAACGCTGTCAGTGCCAAGGTCCCTCATGTGCTGATTCGTTTACTGTCTCTAGTATTGTTACGATAGCGACTAAAAACATTCCTATAATCAGTGTCCGTTTCAATTACATAAAGGTTGTCTTTTTTTAGACATGGGTTTTTAAGACGAAACTAAACGCGTATAATTTCATGATATGATCAAGAATTCAGCTTTATAAAGACACGGGTTCGTCATTTTATTTTAAGATTATTTTCGGATAAGCGACCGCCGCTGCTGGCTCAAATAAATCCATCCCAGAGACTTTCATCCACTGTGTTGGGGCCTTATGTCATTAATAATGCGTCGAATATTTTCTTCCAAGGTATCAATCGTCTCGGGTTTTTCTGCGTAGACAAGCGACTTTACATAACCCCTCAAAAAATAGTTCAGTGATGTTAAATCACACAATCTTGGAAGCCACGCGCTACCCTGTTTGAATCAAAGGCCGTCCACATCCTCCAATTTAAGCCCCAAAAAGTCATTAATTATGGCTCTATAGCGTTTCTCATTGGCTATAACATTATGACCAGCTATTTTAGGATGTAAAGGCGTCTTAACAATATTAATAGATGGCTAATCTATGAACTAAAGATATCGTAACGGTATTTGATGGGGCTTTCTTAATCGAGAAACCAATTGAAAGTATTAACCGGTAGTCTTTTAGAATGGATAGACAGAATATAGTCTAAAATTTCTTACAAACCGCTTATATTTGCTATGAAGCAACTCCACTACATTCGTAACAAAATACGTGTTTTTTTTATTAAAAAAATTCTGATTAAATATTTAAAAGCGGTAATTTCTGTTCTGAAAGAAATAAGTGTCATCACTCCGCAGCTTCAGGCATTGTAAGACAACAACAGTTAAGGGGGTATTCTGGTCTAGAAGCATGAATTTCAGGTAATTTTTAAAGTGTCGTAAAAAAAGGCAATTAATATTTTTAGTATCCATTTCTTTTACTAGTTATTTGTTAATTTTAGAAGAGTACAGGAAAAAATTAAAAAATAAAAAAAGTAAAAAATTTCAAAAATTATGAGCTGACGAAGTGGGGGTCTCTAAGAATTTCCACGTGACCATACCCATGATTTCAACCCTCCTAGTTATCTGAAACCAAAAAAACAAAAATATTATTAATCTAGAATAATGTCGCAATTTCCGAACTACGGAAAAGTGGGAAAACATTTTTTTTCACAAAATGGCGACTACCTGAAAAAAAGTTTTTTTGGATCACTTCTTCTGACTATTTCGAATTTTTTAAAAATAATAAAAAAAAATTTGGGAATAGGGCTAGTTCCAACCATAGACAAGCCTATAGAGAAGACTCTATAAAAATTTCAAGCAAATCGGTTCAGTAGAACCTGAGGAATCGTGGGTATCGTTCCGAAAAAGTCAGTTTTGAGAAAAACGCGTTGAAAGTTTAGGAGACAATTCTAGTGAAGACAGACGCCAAGTCACAAAATCGGCTGTATCTCCGGAAATAAGTCGAATTTTGATGAAAAAAATCATGTTTTTGAAAGTCTAAAGTTTCAAGATATGCAAAGAAAATAAAAAAAAATAGATTTTTCAAAATCCTGGACAAGAATATCCCCTTAACAGTGCACGTTTCTGTTGTGGATTTCTGTTGAGCTCACGAATGAATAAGTCACTGAATTTAACTGATTGAAGCTGTCAGATAGTGTGACATTAGCAAGCACTGCGGTTGAAATTACATTAAATAATGGCATTAGTAAGCTAGAGCTAACAGAAATGTTAATTTACGTATAGTAAGCAGAATTATAATGATAGCAATAACACACTATTTACAGCTATGTGAACGTCAGCTCGAACTCTTACCCGCAATTCTTACGTGAGCTTAGAATGGATATAGATATAGGAGAATAAAAAATGCCTCCACAGCTGCTCAGTTCTCCATACCAAATGATCCTCTATTTCATTACATTAAACGCTACTTATAAAACTATAAAATTTTTTCAAATTTTTTAAGATTTACTTCAACTTTTTCAAATGTCTGACGACAGATAACAGTACTTGAATGAAGTGCCAATGTATTAGACGTGTTTTTTATTTAAAAAAATACCGTACTACCATTTCAAGTGCTAGTGTCTGTGAGTAGTTGAGGCTAATTTTGAAAAGAATAACTTCAATTTTCACTCAATTAGTAAAGAGAAGCACGCTCTCAAGCATTTGGAAACATTGTCTCACAATTATCTATTTCACATTTTGCTCTCACTTAGGCATTTAATCGTGCACGTTGGTAGTCATAACTTTAGTTCAATCAATACTCATTTGTACTTGGCGAATATTTGAGTTAAATGTGTTGATATATTATATGATCTCACACTGACGATGACTTGCATTTTACACTACTTGACAATAATCATTTATGGATACGGCTTTTAAGTGCCTAATTGCCGAAGTTGTTGAAAATTTGAAAGACCGGTAAAAAGTAGGAATTTATAGATCTTATTCAATGAACTTCTGACAAGCGGTGGCCTAACACAACCTCCACCTGTGGAATACAGCACTCACAAAAAGTTGCAATTGCTCTTCGTTTGATATTGAAATTGATGAATTTGATTCGTTAATTGAGGACAGTGAGTTGTCGAATTTCATCACTTATCAGGTTCTTACGTCATTAAGTGTAGGGCAAACTAGTTGATCTTGTTGTCTTAACGGATACGGTTATGATAAATACAAAAATCATATTTTATATAACTTAACAATAGACAATAATAGTGCCGTACAAATAACGGTTGTTTGTATCAGCTAGAACTAATCGAGATAGATATAGGGTTATGTACTATATAGTACATATAAATGATCAGAATGACGTGACAAGTTAAAATTACTGCCTGTCCGTCCGTTTATTTGTGCAAGCCGTAACCTAAGTAAAAATTGAGATATCCTAATAAAACTGAGTACACGTTTTCCTTGGAAAAAAATGAGAACGAATTCGTAGAAGGGTGTAGAAGAGCCAAATTTGCAGGGAATTAATCACATAGACAGCTCTTGGTGATAATAGGAGAAATCGAATGATCAGCACGCCCACTCTCTTTTTTCACTTTTCAATATACTAGTCAGGCACTAATTAAAATATCGGACAAAACTTACACGAATGTTGACTTTAAGGCCACCTCAGGTCTAAGAAGCCATAATTGTTCAAGACCCCACATAGCGAAAGTGTGGACCCAGAACCTATGGCTGACTTTTTGCCGAAAATATTGTTCAATGTGTTAGATATATAATTGAAATTTCCTGAAATAGTAGGTCTGTATGTGATAACCCGATTGAATTGGGTCAATATTTCCCTTAGCCCTATATAACTAATACAAAAATGTTCAAACTTACGGCTGGCTTTATGCCTCAAATATCGGCCAATATGTGAATTATCTTAATTCAATCTAGTGATCGTATTTTTCTCCTAACGAAACTTGCCCTATATATATACTTGACTAACATCTTTATGTGTACATCGATCCATATGTAAGATATCTTAGCAAAATTATCAGTTAGCTTAATGCCAAAAATATGTGCAATTATTATTATTTTAATTTTCTGGCATTACTGCCTCTGAAAGCTTGAATCATTTGTAAATCAGTACTAGATCGTTGAATAATTTGATTCGTTAATTGAGAGCAGTGCTTTGTCGAATTTCGTCACTTATCAGGTTCTTATTATCTACTGGTGATAGCTTGGTGCCACTGCTATCAAGCTATTGCTTCGAATCAGTCGTTTCCCTCTCTGGAAACAATGTTTAATCAACACGTGAAATTCCCTCATATCCATTGTTAACGAAAATAGCAGAGGTGACGGCACTTTGAGACCAATAACTTGAGAGCGATTGAGTGAAATTTTATAAAACTTTGACAATATGCCTAAGGTTAATACATCATCATATTTTGGTTGTAGCGTCATCTCTCAGTCAGACCAAACAACCCGTGTAGTACACCTAACCCTCAAAGTGATATAAATGTAAAAGAATAACCCAAAAAAAAGTAACACTGGGCTACAGTGGTTTTGTTGTCCTAGATATATGTACATAAATAAGTGTTCTCTCTATTTCTCACGATAATTATCTAAATTATCCGACAATATATCCAAAGCGTATATTGTCTAACTGATACATATGTACTCGTACATACATTTGCTCTTAGAACATTAAAGTTTGTCAGCATATTTTGGGCAATTTTTTCATAATTTGGTGCTTTTGATTACCTAGGAAAATTTCGATTGTCAACTCTAACTTTTTCCACATATTCTTGGTACACATTACGTAACAGTCTTTAACTTTTCCATACTAAGTTCGAAAATTTTCTATAAATCTCGCTAAAAATCTCATAAAAAAAATCTGGGTATTTGGCGACAGCATTGTTTCTGAGTAGCCCATGCGAATTACTTTAGTTGCGGACACTGGATTTTCATTGAGTAAACAGAACGTTTTGTAAACTGTAGTTCTAGATATCTCTACGTTTATTTTTAGTAAGACCCTAAAATTATTCGCTTAATTTTTCGAATATTTTCGGGAAAGAGAGTCTTGTTTGCGCGGAAAAGGGGTACAGAACCTTAATCATAACTGGAAAGCTAAATTTTTATTATTATATTTTATTATAATTAAGACGATAACAATCAAAATATTAGATATGCAATTATCTTGAAAAAAGAGCACATCCAATATTTTCATGAATAAGGGCGTAATCGGGACACTTGAAACTTTAGTGTTGCTTTGTTTAGTCGAAGAGACCGATACCCATATCGACGTCTTTTTCGGACTCCGTCTCCTCCTTTTTGGCTTCTTCCTTCTTTTCGGCCAATTAAAATTTTTCTAATATATCTAGGGAAACAAAAAAAATTGTTTTTGTAGAGCTGTGTAATTAAACGGTGACATGCCGCCAATATCTGTAGCCGCAATTATTTACTTGTGTGCTACTAACTAGGTTTTGTATCACAAGTGGGTTGCCATTTTGCTGGAATTGGCTCACAATGTGAATAGATTCTAACCAGTCAACCGTTAAAAGTTTTATGCATTAGAGAATGTAAAATTAATTAGTTTCGTACTTTGTCACTTTACTACCACAAATCTGGGAGAGTCGCACTCGGTTTTAACTTCGCTTGCAAATCAACGGTATTTCATCATTTGTTAAGCACTATTATATTTATTATACCCTAGCAAATGGTTCTTTGTTACTGAGCAAGTGTTTCATACTAAAAACGAGCGGAACGAAAATTTCATTAGTTTGATAATATTTCACACGTTAATCTAACTTAAAAGAAGCTTATGCAAAAATTTTATGTTTCATATATTTGTTCTCGATTGAGAGAAAACACAATAATCGCTAAAATGCGCTCAATGAAGGTGAGACTAATTGACTATTTAATGACGTCTTGGGCCCCAAGTTTGAGGTAAATTTTTATTCTACAATGCTTTATTAACTCTTGTGCAATTTCACCATATAAAAACCTCTACGAATTGAGTACGCATATTTAAAGTTATAGCCATTTCTCTCGGAGAGAAACTGTGCTCAATCGTCATAACCGTGTACGTAACCAGTTTTTCATCCAGTCATTCGCGATAATAGAAATCGATTTCATTGAATAAAACTCATTCAACACGTATCCTCCATAAACCGTTATCTGGATTTTTACCCTTTTTTAGTTTTTACTTTTGATTTTCTGCGCTAGACCCCTTTACTTAAATGAAATTTCCTCGTATTCGTCATGGCTTATCAATAGGTAAATGTGGCTTAACATTGCCAATAAATGAGCATTAAATACACATATAATATTATATACTTGGTAGATATATATACGCCATTCATAACTTTGATTTTTTTGCCTATTTTTAATCTTTTATTTTAAATTTCTTTTAAACTCACGATGATTGACAAATATTTTAAGTATATTCGTGATGATTTTTGCAAATGTCTGACAACTAATATAAATTGCTAGGATATAGAGGCTCAAAACTCTAATGATGACTTGGCAATGTTTCCAAGAAGTATTTGTTGCCAATCGAATATGTCTCCTTAACCAACCCCTCAAGAGATACTGGTTGCTATTGAATTATTCAATAATAATATAAATTCTTAATGATTTACCCTTATGTATTGGAAAGTCTTTTCGTATTTCTAGAGACATTATTCCATCAGTGTAAAAGTTGTTTGGTTTCTCGGCGAAAAACTGCGACAAGTAATTTTCACAGACTTCTCTTAAAGCCAATTTTACTCCATTAAGGAAGTTCTGCATTGACCGTAGCAAATGGTACTCCGATGGTGCAAGTTCAGGGGTATATGGTGGATGTATCAAAACTTCCCAGCTAAGCTCTCCTAGTTTTTGTCGAGTTAACAAAGATGTGTGTTGTCTAGCGTTATCCTGATGGAAGGCGAAGCCCTTCTGTTGATCAGTTCTGGCTATTTTTTTCGTTTGCTTGCTTCAATCTTATCAGTTGTTGACAGTATGATGTAGAATCAATCATTGGATCAGCCTGGAGCAGCTCATAGTGAATGATTCCTTTCCAATCCCACCAAACACTCCGCATAACCTTTCGAGGCGTCAATCCTGGCTTTGCGACCATTTGTTGCGCCTTACCACGCTTGGACCATGATCGTTTTCGCACAGTATTATCGTATTTGGTTCGGTTTGATTCGATTTCACTTCGTTTCAGCAAAGAATCGCAGATGTTAATTCGGTCCATTAAATTTTCACAGACAATTTGTATCGTACCAAAACATCGAGGTTCTTTTTATAGCCTGCCTCTTTTAAATGGTTCAAAACCGTTTGATGATGAATGCTAAGTTCCTTAGTGATGTCATGGCTGCTTATGTGATGATCCTGGTCAACATTTTAAATAATTTTTTCGACTTTTTCAATGATATATCGACCAGACCGAGGTGAATCTTTAACATCGATATTTTCAGAACGGAAGCGAGCAAACCATTGTTGTGCTACACGAACTGAAACGGCATCGTCTCCGTAAACTTCACAAATTTCATTGGTGGCTTTCGTGACATTATTCCCTTTTTTATACAAAAATTTCAAAATATAGCAAATTTCTTCATTATTTTCACTCATTTTTGAACAGCTGTGACTGTTTTTCAACTTTCCGAATTAAATTTTTTGGTTAAATGAAGCTTAAAATCTCACTTTTCTAACACTGTATGACACAATGTGATTAGTACCACTGGAGATATATGACTGCGACGACATCTATTGACAACATACGAAAAGACTACCCAATATTATATGCGAAGTAATGTTTTTCTTGAAAATTTATAATGTGTTGTAGGTTTAATGTGATGTCCTAAATCTTTGAAGAGACCTCCAGTTGATGTCTATTGAATTTCGATCGCTCTAGGTGATGTTGGCGAGCCCGCTCCATATGGATCGTAATCTCTATTTCTATTATTGATCTATAGTATTCTGTCCTCAGTTTTACCAAAAATCGTATAATATTTCTCTCTCATGTCCTTCAGCTAAGCACCTGACTGATCCTTTAATTCAATTATTTCCAATAAAAAGATCACCTTTTCGGCTTTTATCTTATCATTCATTTTATTGTAATATTAACAACTGTAGTGATTTACTGTCGAATATGCATGACAGCGATAAATCTTTCAAAAGGAAAACTGGCCCATAAACATCAAACAATCCGCTAACTTTGCATTGACCGCACCGTAATTTTCCCAAATGGAAATCTAATAATCAAGAGACCACACGAAAGGATATGCCATAGCCGTGGGCGTGTCACTGTTGCGCTCCAACTGCTTGGCATACGCTCTACGCCTACTTCCACTCAAACGCGCACACACATACACATATGATGTAGCCAGCATCAGCTGTGCGATGAGTCAACGCGTTCACCGATGGAACGTCAGAAAAACCCAAAATACAAAATCCACGCAATCTTAAGCGGCTTGCAAAGGTAGCTTGTTATCAATTTGCCACGGCGCCTACGTACCGGCACGCCTGTGTATGTGTTAGTGCTGAGCATTCCAAACTCGTTTCAAACAACTTTTCCGGAGCAATGGCTTGCTGGTTGACCGGCCGGCCAACTCTCGGCCGCTGGCGCTAAAATATCTTTGATATTTGGTAAATCAATTGATCGTACAACCAGTCGCCAAATAGTAATCCACCAGATGGTTGACCTGCTTGCTACATAACTTGGCCAATATGATGTGTGCGTATGTACGCGGACTCGCACGTGAGCGCTTTGTGTTTTAATCAAAAAAAGTCATACTTCACTTCGGCAACAAATTGGCAGGAGAAGGAGACAGAGCGCGTGAGAATAGCGACAAAGCGTGAGAGGGAGCGAGCGTTGTGAGGTGAGTGCGTTCAGCGATTGAGCGCATATTATACTGTGAGAAATTGGAGTCAAAATCACTTGTTGGTTACGCGCTAATATGGTACTATAGATCAGATTCAGATAGGAGTTGAGTAGATTGGTACACACATTTGTAGTTAGTCCCCTATCTGCTGCCAACAGCTTTGAGTGTTTGTATGCTGTAAATGGTATCGCCTCACTGCCTTCGTCCGCTGAAATTCTGAATGACACAGGCAACTTCGCATACATACTTACATACGTAGATAGGGGACTACCAATCATATAACTTGTGTTTTAAATAAATACGACGGTATGGCGTGGCAATCGCTAAGTCGGGAAGCGTACGCGGTCTAGTGAACAACTTCGCTCAGCCAGCAATATACAGCGGAAGAGTGAAAAAGTAAAGCGGTTGATAATAATAGTGATACAACTGGCGCTAGGGCTGGTGCTGGTGCTGGAGCCGTTGAGCAAGTGTAGTGAAGAGAGGTGAAGTGTTAATGAGTAACAAATCAAAGTTAGTAGTGAAAAGTTAATGTAATAGAGTGATTATCACTGAGCAGTGAATTTTTTTGCGATCTTCTTGCAAATGATGAGCAAATTTGCATACTCTCCAGCCAAAATAAACGCATAGTGGATTTATACCAAAATATTGCAAACAATTAGTGAGTTAGCGCGCGTGTGTCACGGCGTTCAAAGTATGTCTCGAATGCAGATATGCTTATGTACACATGCAAAAATGTGTACGCCCACAAACACAATGAAAATTTAATACAACTCAAGTATATTATTTCTCTCACCATATCGTTTACCGATTAACTAAATTTATATGGTATATTTGCGATTTAATTAAAAATTTTATTGGAGAATTCAGTTGCTTTTCGATCGCTGTGTGGTGTTGATCGCGTTTGGCGAGAAGAATATAGAGCGCGTGCTGCTAATTTATTTCAGTGCCATTCGTGACTGTTAATATTCGCAAATACGTAATAAGTAAATAATTTAATACAAGTTACATACATACATACATTTATGTATGTATATAAAAGTGCGGTGCTTGTGTTTAGTTGTTAGCAGCGGAAAAATACACAAATGTTTACATACATACATACATGAATAATTAAATATTAAAGGCGAGCTCGAAGTGTGTTATAGGCCGAAAAAATTTCAAAACTACTTGAGAAAGGTTTAACAAAAAAAAACGAAATTTTTGTAAAATTTTTTGAAACCAAAATATTTTGTTTATTATTTTTGTGCACTTTTTAAAACTGTTAATAATTACATTTTTGAACTAAATCAAAGCATAAACTATTATTTTATATAAGGTGAAACAATTTTGCGGAAACATGATTCAGAAATTAAAAAAACCCAGATTAAGATATAAAAAACTTGCAATATTTTACATCAATAATTGTTTTTTTTTTTGCCGAATTTCATTATTAATGCTCATAAACACTTATAGAAAACTACTTCATAAAAGAAAATTTCAGGATAAATAAATAAAATGTGAATTTCTTAACTGGCAATCTCCATGTTTTTTCTAAAGAATCCATAAATTTTTAATTAAAATAAGAAAATACGTTAACTTCCATTAGCATCGATATCTAACCGGAGCTATAATACCTTTCACAGTTGCATTTTTTGTAATAGCCATATGTACAATTAAATCTGTGGTTGTAACCGGCCTACCATATGTGTTCAACGTAAAACTCTTTGTTAATTATCATTAGCCACATTGCTTGATAAAAACCACAATCAGGTCAAATTAAAGTCAACTAACAGGGAATAATATCTTTAATGGAGCTTTTTATTTTTATTTTTTTTTGATCGGTCAGTTTGTATGGAGCTATATGCTATAGTTAATCGATCTGAACAAATTTTTCAGAAATTAAATTCCTTGAAGATATCTTGTCAAATAAGAACTTTATTCTGAACATTCAGTTTATATGGCAATTATATGCTATAGTAGTCCAATATCGGTGGTTCCGACAAATGAGCAGCGCCTTTGGGAAAAATGGACGTGTACAAAATTTCAGTTCGATATCTCAAATACTGAGGGACTAATTTGCATATTTACAGGCATACGGTCGGAGAGACGAGCAGACAGTGGGACATGGCTAAGTCAAGTCAGCTCGATCAGAGTTGATCATTTATATAAATATTTCATAGGATCTCCGACGTTTCCTTTTGGGTGTTACCAACTTCGTGGAAAATTTAATATACATAGTTCAAAGTATAAACATACTAATTTTCGAAACCTTGGGTTAGGTAATAAAGTTCAAATTTGTGATTACATGAATAATCCCACTTGGACAGCAAGAAAGACTGGTCTGTTGTGCTGCCCAAAATTTTGTACATCAGAATGATAGTCAAAGCATACTTCGAAATTGTTGAGATGGCTATTATCAATACCAGCAAATTCGCCTGGTTCGTAGGAGGTAGAACTACTGAGAACTTCTACCTTAAACTAACCCAATCCAAAATTGTTTGAAAATAATAAAGCTTTACAAACTTGCCTCGAAGCGATTGCAATAAATATACTTGAGGAAATATTTTCTCCAGCTTGTGGTGAATTTGCTATTGATTTTAAAAGTGTTTGGATTATATTAATTGGTTGTGTAATATACATATATTAGTGCTTTATAATTATTCTTGTTAAATGTTTGAATTGATGGTGTACGAGGTGTGTGCAAAAAGTATTGCAAATTTTGTGTTTTTTCAAAAATTATTTATTTATTCATGAATATCTATTTTGTCTCCTTCAAAGTAATCCCCATGAGATATTACTATACACTTGTGCCAACGGTTTTTCCAATCTTCGAAGCACTTCAAAAAATCATTTTCTTTTTTATCTTCTTCAGCTCCTCCTTCGACGCCGTCTTTATCTCGTCAAGAGAAGCGTAACGTCGTCCTTTTCCTTTCCTCTTCAGTTTAGGGAACAAGAAAAAGTCACAGGGGGCCAGATCTGGGGAATACGGTGGCTGCGGCATCATTAGTGTGTTGTTTTTGGCCAAAAAGTCGCACACAAGCAACGATGTGTGAGCAGGAGCGTTATCGTGTTGCAAAAGCCAATTTTTGTTCTTCCACAAATCCGGGCGTTTCTGGCGGATTGCTTCACGCAAATTGCGCATAACTTGCAGGTAATATTCCTTTTGACCGTTCTTCCCTGTGGCAAGAACTCATGATGCACCACGCCCCTGCAATCGAAGAAAACTGTCAGCAAACTGTCGCAATACTTTTGAACTTTTTCAAAAACTAGTTTATTACATTTAAATATACCCTTAGATACATATATGCGTCTTACGCGGTTATATATAGTTAGAAGGTCCGAAAAAAACGGATATAAAATTTTTTTAAATCTTTTCAATTTATTGCTCGCAAATTTTTCCACACATATTATGACATCTTTTAACTATTTTTTAAGACTTAGTATTAATAAAAATATTTATTTGGAAAGGAACTACAGCTTATCCCTCACAAAAAAAAATTGCATTTGCCACTAGATCTCTGCACTGGAACCTCTGAATGCTAAATCTAGTAAAGACAATCGAAGGAATAAAAAAATAACATTTTTGACATAAGGCGGTTTCTCAAAAAAAATCGATTTTTGACCGAAATTTCGGCATTAAATTGTTTATAAAAAAGTATTTACCGGTGAGAAAAAAATCTTAATTTAATCGCTAAAAAAATATTTAAGAAAGTCGTGTTAAAATTTGAGACTAATCGGTTTAGCCGTTTTCGAGTAATGTTGGTCACCGACCTTGAAAACACCATTTTGAGAAAAACGCGTTTAAAGTTTGGCCTTGTACTTCCAAGCACTCTGAAACGCCTTTTCAAGTGTGCGTGTAAATACGAAAATATTCACCTGAACGATGTGCGTGTTAAATATAATTACCTTAAGAAAATAAAATAAAAAAAATCGATTTTTTGAAAACTGTAACTGTATATAACCCGTTAAAGAAAGAATTTTTTTTTTTGGATAATCATTACTCGACCTATAGTACTATAATATAAGAGTTTGGGAATAGTATATATAGTAATAATATCGTCTAATATCGAATAGCAATGAGTGAAGTAATCCAATTTTATTTTAAATAATTAAAATTACACCATGTATAGTTTAAGGAATAGGCCTCAATGAGATAAATATTACCTTGCCATACCACGAAATTGAACTGAGCGACTACACTGTAGAAGGCTGTAAGTCAAAAATTGTGTGAAATTATAATTTAAAATTTTAGTATGTTATTTCTGAAAGTATAAGCAATGAAAATATGCAAAATATGTAAATTTGCTTTTTCAAAATTTCTCACTAGATGTGAGTCTAAAATAAAAAAAAATGTTACATAACACCATTAAGAGATAATTGTATTTACTTGAAATATTTTCTATTACAACTTCATGTATTTTTACACATATGTTTTATATAATGCATATGTACATTAATTATTAGTAAATATATCAACAAAAAAGTAGCGCAAAAATTATCTTAAAAACTCACTTGTCAAGAGATATTTTTTATTAATTTGTTAAGTCAACACATATCAAGCAAATACTAATTATTTTACTATACTCCACAGAATGTTAATCAAACAACCCTTAAGAGTTTCACTTATCTATTTTTAACTGTAGTCTAAAGTGATAATACGTAACTTATAAAACAATAAAATGAATTATCGCCCAAAGGGTTGACCTTCATTTTTGCAAATAACTGTTATCAAGAACTTGCAAGGCAAGCTTTCAAGCGTATTGATTATTTAGTAAATACTAATTATTTGAAACATTAATAACAGTAATCACATAAGTTCAATTAATGGCAATTTTCACTTACATGAATTGCAATTAAATTCATGCAGATAGAGGGAAATTAATTAACTCTTTTACTTACGAGCATCTTTATTGTGCAACACCAACTTTGAAGTCCTGTTCGATCGTTAATAAAAGTTGGCATAAATTAATGGATTAAAAGCAAAATGAAAAATTATTTACGGTCAATAGCGAAAGATATGATAAAAGTCTCATGAATGCCAAATATTGCATAAATTTTCCACAAAAGTGTTTGGAAAATGCATTAAGCTGCAATTAAGAGATTATATGTCATAATTTAGCATACACGCAGTCGTCGTTGTGAAACCCGACACGCAAGTAAAACGAATGTGACTTTTGTGGGAAATTGATGTGGCATTTCAAACATTTTGTTATGCCTACTAATTTATTTTTAAACTTTCGTTAGTAACTCGTACTCTCGTGAGTGAAATAATCATGTTTTGATAATAGTTGTTCGAAAAACTTCAAAATTTAGTTAAAATATTGCAGCTTACAATAGATAAATAGGTAAAATCAAGCGATAAATGATTTTCAAAAATGAACGCAATCGGAGAACAACCACGCCTACTCTTCATATAACACCTTTTGGAATACTTTTAGCTCATTTAAGAGTTTACATGGGTTTCCTCGGGTAAAAAACAGCGTTTTTTCAAAAGGTTTTTTCTCATATAAAAAATTAAATCTTTTATTAGAATTTTTTAATGTTGCAAACGTACACTTTTAACAAAAAAATTCTGAAATTTTTGAAAAAAAAACGTATTTTAACTCGCGCACCATTTCCGGCGACCCCATGCAAGAAAAAGTCACCCGCGTTGGGAGAATAACTTCTTACAGCATCATCTAAAGTGAAAAATACGTGTTTTAGTTAAAACTTTAATTTAGAACTTAGACGAAGGAGAATACAAGACATTTTTTCAAAAAAAAAAATAAAATTTCAGTGAAAATTTCGCGACATTTTTTTTTTAAATAGTTGTAATTGAAAAAAATTGTTCACCCAAGTCTTTAAGAATTGTATCTCAAAGAGCTGTGTAAAATTTCATGAAGATCGGTTGAGTAGTTCTCGATATATCTTGCTAACCGACTTCAAAACACGGTTTCGAGAAAAAAGCGTTTTAAGACGCCGCACTTAGCCTTTGATATACAAAGAAGTCCGTTTTCGGATACTAATGGTATTTATAACCTCATTGGCCTGTGGGGGTATATATAGACTTCATATAATTAAGCAAGAATTTAATTTTAGAAAGTGTCCAAGATGGTACCAAGCGGCGTTGGCATACAAAGGTCCACATCTTGGCTAGATCATATAATACAGAAAATAGTCTTCCGGCTGTCGTTAATCAAGAAGACAATTAAATGATATTAAGTATGTGTCTTGTTAATATTGTTATAAAAATGAATATAATTGGATCGTAACTTTCTCCGATAAGGATCTCTGATAAACATTCCACAATCGATAGGGATCTCTGATATCTGTTACCTCATTTAGAATGTTTTAGGCAGACGTCTCCCTTTATGTCACATTCCTGTTTTACCAGATTGTTAATCCTTGTTTCCAACTGAACTTCTCTTTTCCTTACTGTGTTTTTAAAATTGTCTGTGTGTTTATTTAATTATGCCTGTAATAAAAAAAATCTTTAAAGCAAAATAAAAATAATAATAACAATTAAAAATGAATAGGTATGTTCACACTTGTCTCTTATCGAAATTATTGGTTTAGTCGTAAAAATACTTTTATTTCTGCTAGTCAAAGTGTCTTTGGCCTCCATGTTTCGGTTTTTGCACGTTTTCGCTGTTCGAACAGCACCCACGGTTTAGAGATAAGTCACTTACACAATTTACCAGTGATAGTGATAAAAACTTGGCGAGAGAGATTTTTATAGCCACATTTTACACCCCAATAAAGCCACAAAAACCCAAAGTCTCTGCGGTAGCTTCGGTAAAAATAGGTAAATAGCTGCATTTTAGCTGGTGTTATTAACCGAATAGTCATGCCAATGCGTAGTAAACGAAAGTGAGTAATAATACTGTAGTTTACAATAATTTTTTTCCTTTTTGTTTGCAAAGACAGTCAAGAAGTAACAGTCAGAAGAAAACGTCTATAAAACTATATATAAAATTTATTAGCATGACATGCTGAGTCGATTTATTCTCAGTTTTCTTTTGTCAGTACCCCCGATATCGGACCACTCTAGCATACAACTGCCACACAAACCGAACGATCGGAATCAAGCGCTTGTATGGAACGTTCATTTGACAAGATATCTTCAAGAAATTTGACATGGGTTATTGCCTAAGGGGAGGGTAAGGTTTTAAAGGCAAAAAAAAAAAGATATATTTGTACTTTTTTGCGGCGACATGAGTAATATAATTTGATTAAATTTAATGACATATTATTGTACAACTTTTGAAGTATATTAGAAAATCAGAAAGGTAGATAGATATTAAGATTTTCTTAGTAGACTAGTAGCGCTTTTGCTTTAGCATACCCAGTTTCACACGTTTTGTCCTTGGTTCGCTCGAAGAAATCCAAGTTTTTGAGAGTTTCATATTTTTATTTTTAGTTTTTGGAATAGTTTCATATTTCATTCATCAATGGTCTAACGTTAGTTTCCATAACTTGAATATTTTTCTACTTTAATATGATATACTATATCAATCAAAAAATATTTATTCAGCATTGTGAAATTCTGTTGGTTTTCTGAAGTCCTTCCAACATTTAAGCTTTGTATTTTGTAAGAGAAATATTTCCCTATTATTTGATTAAAAATATATGTATGTAAATCATTGATCATGTGAGGAATTTAAAGATTGTAAGATAATATTCAAATCAAAATGATGTTTTTAGACTCATATATCTAAAAGCAATAAAATGGCTTCGTATGTTCATATTTTATTCAACAAAATTGAATATTTGATCATTTTTAGCGAAAATGAGAAAACATTCTTTATTTCTCACATATCTGCCAGGTAAAATTTACATAAATTCGTATCTACTTAGCCAAATTCACCCGCTGCAAAACCCATTAAAAGACTGTAGAGTAAAAATATTTGAAATAATAGACTTACGAAAAATTCTAATAATTTGTACCATATAACGTGAATCGTCGTAAGAATATGACCATTTAATTCTACGATTTTGTTGCTACTGTTTGTATTTTTGGAGATCAATGTTTTCTTAGTGAAAACTGAGGCACATTTCCAGCCCCTTCCCTTGATATTCAAACTGTTCCCAAAACTTGAGCTTCCTCAGGGATATTTCATAGTTACTTAAGATAAATATATCTCTTAATTGACTTTATATTGTCTCTAACTCTCATAGTTCTATTTTATGGTGGGTATGCCATTTTTTAAAGAGAGTTTTTCGAAAAACAATAGAGTTTTCTTTACATTAGGTTGTGTTAGTTTGGTAGGCCAATGAAGCACGCATATACCAGTTTTGGTTCTTTGCGATACCAGGTGGAGTTCAGTTATTAGGTTCATAAGGAGTAGGCATCGCATAGTCTTACCGATGCGAGACAAGGTCACAAGATATACTCCATTGTTTCCCTGGTTCCCTGTTCTAGACATTTCCTAAAGCCTTCTCGATCTGTCAGCCGCATTCTGCCTGCGGGTGTCACCACGAGGCAGTGATCAGTTAGTATTCGGATCAAGTTCCTACTGTCTCTTCTATAGCGTGCTAATAGGAGTTCTGTGTACTTCTGTTCTACCGTTTTGCACATGACTTTTGCAGTTTTGCACCCAGGTAACTCGCTCCATCGGGTTTTGATTTTCTTTACCATGCTTCTGTCCAGATCATCGTATAGACAAGGCATGGCCAATTGGCCAATGTTAATCACGTTTTCTTTAAAGAATTTTCTAAAAAAAAATGTGATAACAATCACATTGTGTCATACCATATAGTGTTGAAAAGGTTAGATAAGCTTCATTTAATAAAAAAAAATTAAATTCGAGGAAGTTGAAAAAAAGTTACAGCTGTTCAAAAATGAGTGAAAATAATGAAAAATTCGCTATATTTTGAAATTTTTGTATAAAAAAGGGAAGAATGCCACGCAAGTCACCAATGAAATTTGTGAAGTTTACGAAAACGATACTGTATCAGTTCGTGTAGTACAACAAGGGTTCGCTCGCTTTCATTCTGGAAATTTCGAAATTTCGATTTACAATAATGAAAGTTTTACTTTGATGGAATAATGTCTCTAGCGGGAAAATGGCAAAAAGTGGACGGCCAAAATGATGGTAGATATTTGTTTTTTTATTTATTATTACAAATATATAAAGAAATAAGTTTAGATTTGATTAGAAATACGAAAAGACCATTTCGATTACCCAATATAATGATTTGTCGATTTTTATGAAGAATTCGAAGAATTCGAAAAAATCGTACAATCCTGCTCTTACCTGGCTGCCTAGCACCTAATGTTTCAAAATGAATGGAATTAATACAAAATTAAAAAAAAATTCCATTTATAGATTTCTATTTCTGAATCTGAATCTGTCATAAAAGTACACTCTCTAAAAAAAAACGTTTGCATGGTTCAACTTTTTGTTCAGTCAAAAGTTATTAACTTCAAGTACGAAGTCTGAAACTCATTAACGGCACATCGCCCTCCAACTTGGCAACACAATAACAGTGTTACGTTCTCTATAAAACCTAATGAATGAAAAAATTAAAAGACAAAAAAATTTATATATTTCTCTGACTTGGGAAATTATAGCACGACACCTAAGTCTGGAGTCCATCATGAGCGTTTTTTCCATAATTTCTATTATATTTGGCATGCACAATGCAGGCGACGCTCCTGAGTTTGCCAAACATTTATTTTAAAAAATTTATCGCCTCTTCCAACTTAGTTTAAATGCCCTGTATAGTAATTCCATACAATGGGCGTGTAAATTTATGCATTTGCTTATCTAAAACAGACTTGGCTAGACCTGATGACGGCCCGTAAATACAAAAAAAAAAAAGAGTGCACAAATGACATTTTGAGAGACAGTTGGCGAGCGTATATGCCATATGCGGCTGACTGACAGAATGATCGATCAACTATTTCGCTGAACGCCGGCAAAAGGTTGTCTCACCTTTACCGCTGTATACGTCTGTGTTGCTGCAGGTACACGGCTAAACAAATGCGGGCGGAAGGGTGACTGCTTTGGATATCGTCGATAAATGCAAATATTTGCAAAAGTAAAACGTTTGCGCACGCGGAAATTTACCATATTTTTTCATAACAACAAAAAGTGTTGTAAAAACTACTAACAACAACAACTTGTATGCCAAGCAACGTTCGTCGCACGAAAATGAAAGTCAATAAAATGGCATCAACAGTAAAGCTTGGAGAAATAGAGATGCACTTGAGACGAGTTTTGTTGTTTTCGTTAAACACTCGAATTACAAGCACCTACGAGTGTTTAAAGCAAGCAATACGCTGCGAAATGCGAAGAATCTGCTCCTACGAGCTTGCAGTTAATGCGGTTTGAGCTTGCGGTTAACGCTGCGCGATCACGTTGTTGTTGTTGATCTCTGCAAATTGACGGAAGGGCATTTAATACTGTCAATATGTGTTTGTATCAGCCACAAACACACACATACACACACCCACACACACATGTGCGCATCCTCTCATTTTCCTCTTGCCAGCAAATCCGCCACCATTTGACATGTGCGGCAAAACCCGAAAGATATTAATTAATATCGACATGATGTGGTTGTGGTGGATCAATAAATATCCAAATGAAAAAAGGAAGTAAACGTGATCGAAAAAGAGAAAAACCTAGTAATACCAGCGTGAAGTAGAAAAAAATATTAAATTCTGTTGTTCCATGTTGTTGTTTGCGGATGCAAGTTATTGTACCTACGAAGGCATATTTACGATCTTCTTTTGAAAGTGATAAACCGAGAGGCGTTCAGATTTACACATATGCATGAGCATTCAATTCTTCGTGCCTTCAAGAACAGCCTTGTCATCTTTCGGACCTCGTTCAGTCCACATTCATGTACATATGCTGGGTAACATCAAATAATCAAGTTCGAGACTGGTCTGACTAATTCAGGTTTTAAAGAATTTTAGCACCACATTTCTGATCTTTAGATGCCAAACTAGTAGAAAGCTTCATCTTATGTCACTATTTGAAAACATAAAATTGTTATTACGTTATCATTGTAAAAGATCTAATAAATTTAGGTCTGTCTTATTTTCTTGTAAATTTATATCTCACAAACTAAAAGATCGATTTAAAGATGAATTGCCTAGTTGTCCGAAAGCATTGTTTCACAGACGTTAACACGATGCTGTTTTTTTTTAAATTTCGTGATTTTGGAACCAATCGTGCTTTCACTTTTCTTCGGCCCAAATGGTCCTTTAAATGGTTTTCACTGATCCTTCCGATACTCCAACAATGCCAGTAAGATCTCTGACTGTTAGTCATCGATTCTCAAGCACCAATTCCTTTATTTTATTGACCTGTTGATCAGCAGTTGATGCTGATGGCCTTTCTGGACGTGGTTAGTCGTTAACGGGTTCTTTACCCTCTTTTTTCCTTTCCCTCCCCTAATTTGTACCAATCAAAAACACTTGCTCGCGACAAACAATTATCTTATTCTTCTTTACTGGCGTAGACACCACTCTCGAGGTTATAGCCGAGTTAACAAGAGCGCGACAGTCGTTCCTTCTTTTCGCAATGTGGGGCCTCTTGGGGATTCCAAGCGAAGCCAGGTCATTCTCCACCTGGTCTTTCCAACGTAGTGGAGGTCTACCTTTTGCTCTGCTTCGCTCGGTAGGTACTGCGTCGAAGACTCTCAGAGCCGGTGTGTTTTCCTCCATTCGGACGACATGATCCAACCAGCGTAGACGCTGTTTTTTAATTTGCTGAACTACGATAATGTCGTCCTACATCTCATAAAGGTCATCGATATTCGCCGCGGCCAATCCGCAAAGGACCATACATCTTTCGCAAAACCTTTTTCTCGAAAACTCGTAATGTCATGCATATCTCTGGACCATATATCAGGACGTGAATAAAGAGTGACTTATAAAGTTTGGTTTTTGTTCGTCGAAACAGGAATTGTCTATTCAGTCCGAAGTAGCACCTATTGGCAAGAGTTATTCTGCATTGGATTTCGTGGCTGACATTGTTGTTGCTGGTTACTGTTACTGGTTAAAAGATAGACAAAATGATCTACAACTTCGAAGTTATGACTGTCAACAGTGTCATGGGAGCCTACTCGACAGTGCGATTATTTGATTGAAAAGATGTTTCGTCTAGCCCTCGTTTACAACCAGACCCATTGGTTTATCCATTCTGGAGAAAGCAGAACTATCGTCGCGGTTGTTGAGGTCAATGATATCAATATCATCGAAGATGGTACCTTCTCTGTTAAGTTCTGCAGCTCGAATTATTTTCTCTGGCCGTAGAATGAAGAAGTCGCAAGATAGGAAGTCGCCTTGTCTGAAACCTCGTTCGTGAGACTGTTGAGTGTTCTTCTCGATCCTAACGGAGCTTTTGATGTTGCTCAACGTCAGTTCACACAGCCGTATCAGGTTTTCGGGGATAGCGAATTCAGACATAGCGGCGGAGAGGTGGCTCCTTTTAGTGCTGTCAAAAGCAGCTTTAAAATCGACGAAGAGGTGGTGTGTGTCGATCTTCCTTTCTCGAGTCTTTTCCAAGATTTGGCGCATGGTGAATATCTGGTCAGTTGTTGTTTTTCCAAGCCTAAAGCCACGCTGATATGGTCGAATCAGCTGACAAAACTAAATAATCAATAATTATCAACTACATATTATTCCAGTCAATCATCAACGGAGTTAGTTTCGTTTAATTAGTGTATTACAAGTAAAAAGTCACTCATACAAACAAAAAAAAATTGCTTTGAAGGGCACTCGCTTTAATGAGCACCAATGCAAATATGTTGTATAAGTACTCATGTTTTCGATTAAAAAGAGTGTAAATACTCGTATATGACTAAGTAGTGAGATAAATATGAGTGAATGCATGCACTTACACAAAACTATCCATATACATGCATGCATAGTATTTACATATGTATATATGTATGTATGTACATATAGTCGTACTGCAGTGCGGTCAACATTTTTGTGATTTTATATTTATTTATGAAAATTTATCACAAGTGTTTTACTACAGAAATCAAAAACAAAAGCAATAAGCTGTGAAAGCAGCTTGGTTGGCAACAAGCAGCGAATGCTAGCAAGGTCTCACCGCTGGGCTGCATCCTTTAAATGGTTAGCATATGTTTGCACGAGCCTATGCATGCCTGCACGTGTGTGAATGTTTGTGTGATTGTGTGTGTGTGTGTGTGTGTGTAAGTCAATGAGAGTTGGCGTTGGAAAAATAGATTTCTTCAAAATTTCCTTCAAGCGAAAATGGAAATGCCACTTCAGATGTCAATCAGTGTTGGCATTAAGTGGCTTTCCGTTAGGTTATGGTGTTTTTAGAGTTTTTGACGCCAACGCAATGTTTTTCCCTATAAATTCACATGAACAACTATGTATATAAAAACGAGCTGTGCATTAAATAGCATTCAAATTTGAAGGCTTTTCCTTTCGCTTGATATGGAAAATTATGAAAAAGTATCACCTTACAAAAGCGGTTTTGTGTTTACACTCACTCAGTGCGCTTAAGTCCTGCGGTGATTTATGCACAATCCCAACAGCGCTGCATTTGTGTAGTTAACTGGTGTTTTGTTGTAATTTATGAACATTTATGGGCACTTTAGTATGTTCAGCCTACAGCTAAACTCGAACTGAAATATATGTTAGATTTTTTTTTATCATTTGAGTATATTTTTGTATCATAAACAAATAAATTCGAAATTTTGTCTATATAAAAATATCAAAGATAACTTAATCAGTTAATTAAATTATCTGTCCAACCACCAATGGAATGTTTCGTCAATGTTTATTGAGATGTTTATTGAGTCGTGGAATAAAAGCGATTTGTTATTCAGTACAAGTACGCCGTAATCGTAATTGTGCTATTAAGGATAATATAAAAATAATCGTAATATATATTTTTTTAAGTAAATACATATATTTTAATGCATACGTATGTTTGTATTCAGATAAATATATTTTTATACCCTGAAAATTGTATAATAAGTTTGCCACGAAGTTTTGTAATACTGAGGGAAACGTCGGGGACCATCTAAATTTTATGTATAAATTGACGACCTTAGTTGATTAGTCCGTATGCCTGTATATACGCGAAACAGTCCCTCAATTTTTGAGATATCGATCTGAAATTTAGCACAGGTCCTTCTCTTCCTAAGAAGCTGTTAATTTGACGGCACCACCGATATAGGACCACTATATTATATATTTGCAATGCAAACTGAATTATTAAAATAAATTGTAACGAAACTTTTTTTCTATTTGTAAAGGGTGCTATAGGTTTGGCTTCGACTTTTGAGTCTTTTAATTTCACCACCAATTGCTTAGTTTTATATTTTTATACCTATTATCCGAAATCTCTCTCATTTAGGGGACATTAGTCCAGACTGGCATGAGTTTACTGTAATTCTATATATATTCTATTTCCTTCAGGTCTTAAAGTGATACTAGAAATTAACTATTGATTCAGCTGCTTTATTACTGCCTTCATTAGATGATGTAACATCCTACTGTAATGCATTTAAGCCGGTTATAGTCTTAAAATAATAACTGTTGCCTTACGGTAGGTTCCCTTTGAAAACAAAGGAAACGTTTGTTAGTAAATATATGTACATTAATTATTTGTCAACAAAGAACGTACACTAATATATTATTGTAATTATAATTTATATTTATTTACAAAGAAAAAGTAAATAAAAACAGAATCAAAGGTTGGAGAGAAAAACCATAAGATAGCGAATTTTCAAGACAAAGTCATAAAAAAACTCATATCTACTCATACATTGTGACAAAAAAGTACCTGTAAATTGTAATATTGTAATTATTCATCAATATTATTTCGTCGCTTTCAAAGTAATCCCCACCAGATGTGTTACACTTATTCCAACGATTTTTCCAGTCTCCGAAACACTTTTCAAAAGCACTTTTTGCGATGGCCTTCAGCTCCTTCAGCGAATTTTGTTTTATCTTTCCGATCGACTGAAAACGAAGCGGCGATTTCAGTTTGGGAAACAAGAAAAAATCACAGGAAGCCAAATCTGGTGAACACGGTGGTTGATCGATGGTATTTATTGCGTTTTTGGCGTTAAATTCGAACACAATCGTACTCTTTTTGAAAAAATTTAGCTTAATCGGAACGAGTCGAGCAAGAACACGTTTCATGCCCAAAATATCCACCAAAATCATTCGAACGGACTAGCGAGAGATATCGAGCTCTCTTTCCATCTCTCTAACACTTGTCTGACGATTTTCAGGCACCATATCCTTACCTTTTTCAATATTTTCATCTGTTAAAGAGGTCGAAGGTCGTCCAGAGCGAGACATATGTTCAACGATCCATCGACCATCTTTGAAGGCTTGGTACCACTCATAGGCTTGTGTTTTTGACAAAACTGGATCAGCGTAAGCCTTTCCAACAGTCGCAATGACTTCGACTATTTACTATGATTTAGACAAATTCTTTGTTCGTTAATCTTATCCATTGTAAAAATAGCATCGCAAATACAACCGTCTTGTAAGTGTACATACTATATTATTCAAGCGTGTTTTGCTCCACAATAACTGGTATTTTTTACGTGTTAATGTCCTACGAAATGACAGTTGTTAGTAAACATTCGAAAATATAATATTTTTATATCGGTTTAACTTTAAATATTCTGTTTAACCAATGGTCGAAATTGATATTAACCACCTCAACATATTTGTGATGACTAAGAGTACTTCGTCGCTTTATGTCGGTTTTTATACTAAATCTTATCGGAGTTCTGGATAGCACAATGGACTATAAGTTGTCCAAGTGACCTAACCTAACATAAGTGTTTTCCATAGTAAAATCACTGGTCGAGCAGTTTCTTATAAAAAAGGTCAGGGGAGTCTATATCAATCTAGTAAAGGACATTGTGGTCGATTTTCTTTCAAAATTGTTATTTTTCGATCCGCTCACTTTGAATTAAAATCTGATTTCAAATCTTCAGATATTACCAAATGTCTGAGCTAGAACCTAAAGGAACAATAAATCTTTGTTAACTTTCTAGAGCAACCCATATATATATACATATGTACATACATATATGCGAGCTAGCCCCTTATTTTTTGAGATATCGATCTGTTTGCCCTTTTCTCTATTTCGTTTAGTTCCTCCGTTTTTTTTTTGGAAAATATAAATTTCACTTAAGAATACTCACTCTGTTGACTGAACTTTCCCAATAAGTGTGTATAAGTCTGAAGCTTTTCTGACTGCTTCAATTTCAATTGGAAATTTTTGATTATGAACTAGTATCGATTTTCTTATCTTAACTAACCTCTATAATACTTGAATGTAAGCTTGTGTATTAGATTAAGACCCAGTCTGTCACAAATAGAAATACTTTTCCTAGCTTTGGAGCTTCAGTGCTAGAAAGTGTCGGAAACCCTTAAAAGTATACTGTTATAGATATATGATCAGTCTGACGAACTGAGTCGAATAAGTCATGTTCTGGCATGGTTGCAATGAATGTAAAATAAATTCCCTAATAATCCTCAATCCGAGGAATCTGGAGACTGACGAATAGAAGGAACAACGTGACAATTTCGTTATGTAGGCGTTTCTCTTAAATATATTTCCGTTTACTTAAGTAGACTTCATATTACTCTAACATATTTGCGTAATAAAATTAATTTCTATATTCAAATATTTAATGAAAAGGTGTGTATTAAAGGCTTTTAATTAAATTAAGCACTCTTCTCAGGCCGTTGTGCATCCGCGAGTTGCATAATTTCCCACCATTCGACCAGCCTGCTGTCTCAGTCGCTGCGCCATATGTGTTGCAACGCTTCACAGTCATTTGAAGTTATTTATTGTCATGGTAAATTAATTGCAATTGCAGTTGTTCGCGGCTTTGTTGTTGCTCAGTGTGAGAGTTAAATGAAATGTCAGTATACATTGCGTAATTGTTAATAATTTTCAATTGATACTAAGCACTTTCTGTGTTATTATTGCTGTTGCTTATGACTGTTCTTTATTTACAATCTTCAAAAGCCAATTAACTGCTTTGCAAACACATATATGTACATACACCCATAAGTGCAATCATATATGTATGAGTATAGCCTTGGCGTCTGGACTGTTTCTTATCTGCCTTTATTTTTTCTCTATTCCTTTTGTATTCGTCTCTGAGCAAGCAAATTCCCCTCAATGGCAACTCTCAGTGCTTACTCTCTTATTTTCATATTAATTGATGTAGCCTTGTTGTTATTATTGTTATTTTTTGTCCAAATGTACATATTTATTTAAGTGTTACATATCGAAAACAAGCGGAGCGGTACATTTATATAGTTCATTTTTATACTCTGGCAACACGTTGTTAATAGTTTTGTTCACCTAACGGTGATATAGGGTTACATACTTACATATGTATTAGTATATAATTGATCACTGTCTGTCTGTCTGTCCGTTCGTCCGTGCAAGCTGTAACTTTAGTAAAAATTGAGATATCTTGAACCGTTCAAGCCCCTAGGTACCGAATATGTGGAACCCAGTATCTATAGCTAAATTTTGACCGAGAATATAACGGTCTATGGTTTATACATTTGAAATTTAGTGAGAAACCTTTTCTGATAATCCTACCTCTGTGTTTCAAAAATGGGTTAAGTCGGGTCAATACTTCCCTGAGGCCAAATATACTAAATATAAAAATTTTCGAACTTTCGGGTGACTTTATAGAACGTTTTTTACTGATAACAGTGTATATTTGCGCCTAAAATGGATAAAATTTGAACAGATAAACACGGGTCGATACTACCCCCAACTCCCATATACTAATTACATAAGTATTATAATTTTGGTTTTTCTAACTAACCTCTTATCGATTATGTCGGTCAGTGTATGAGTTATATATAGTATATGTATATATAAAACTGCCTGGCTTCCGATCCTCTGGTTGATATTTTGCTTTTTAAGGTATTTTCCTGGCTTTGATTCTTGCAAGTTGCATCTTTCATTGAAAACTCAAACACTACATGCCATAGTTACATATATGGAGTCTTCAAAAGGTAAAACATCCACTTGTGTTACATTTACTTAAGAAGTCATACAAAACTCGTCAACCTCTCTCTGTACCCTTCTAAGAATTCACTACGGAAAGACAAAAGTCCAGTGAGCTACTAAATGATGTTAATTGTCTCAGATAAATGGATTAGAAACTTTTCAATAACTTTTCAATATGAAAAGTCATGGCGTCAAACAGCTAGCTAACAAATACCTGGTTCTTCGAAGAGACGATGTATTTGGGAATGCAGAATTAATTTCATCATTTGACAAACTATTCCCAAAATATTTTCAGATTTGGTTCGAGACTGATGTTCTCTCATTGAGATATTAGATTGTATTGATTTACATACGTTTATTTCGAAAGTTCGTTGGGTTAAATACCTTATATACCCAGGCTTGTTTAAAATTCAAACTATAGACAAGAATCTATGCCTATAACATTACCCATAAAAGCAGGTCTGTTTAAGCTTGATGTATATTGCAACGCTTTCAGATACGGGTGAGCTTAAGAGCCACTCAAAAATGGCTTTAATCAGACAATTTTCGAGGAAAACGAATCGAACTTTTTTCTTTGAGGATTTGTTTAAAATGTTTATGAAAATAAAAATTTTAAATTGATATTTGATACAGAATGGAGGCTATTGCCTTAAGCTTCGGAATCCACTATTCCAAAAGGCCTTTGATGAGCGAAAGTGATTTCTAAAAACAGGATTTTAAACTAAATTAGAATTTTGAGTTTGTGTTTAGTCGTATATAAATATTTCAAAAAAAAAAATGGTTGACTTGTAAACTTAGTTTTACATTTTTCACAAAAAACTTAGTAGTAAATTGTTTATAAAATAAAAATTTACAAAGTTAATAAAAAAAAAATAAAAAAATTGCTACCACCGTGCTAAGGCTGGCTAACCAAAAGCTTCGACAGTAAAGCAGATTGCAGAAAGCATTACCACTATTCTAAAAATTTAATATGTCTAATGTCTTAGGAATCTGAAGTGTACTTCAAGCAAAAAAAATTAAATTCTTTCAAAATCCTTCGCTGACTCAACCTCATTAGTGAAAGCTCTAGAGCTATTTCTTGCATATGTATATTGTGACAAAAACGCACCTGGAAATTATAAATAAAGCGCCTAATTATTTATTCATCAATATTTATTTTGTCGCCTTCAAAGTAATCCCCATCAGATGTGATACACTTATGCCAACGATTTTTCCAATCATCGAAGCACTTTTCATAAAATCTTTTTGGGATGGCCTTCAGCTTCTTCAGCGAATTTTGTTTTATCTTTCCGATCGACTGAAAACGAAGCGGCGATTTCAGTTTGGGTAACAAGAAAAAATCACACGGTGCCAAATCTGGTAAATACGGTGGTTGATCGGTGACATTTTTGACATTAAATTCGTTCACAATCGTGGCTCGATGCGCTGGTACATTTTCAACGTGTAAAATCCATGAATTGTTCTCCAATTCCGGGCGTTTTCAACGGATGTTCTCACGCAAACGCCTCAGCACGGTCGAATAGAACTCCTGTCTCTCCGCATCAAATTTATGATGCACCAAACGACCAATATCGAAAATAGCAATGAGCATTACATTGAGTGTTGAGCAGTTTTGGCGTGTTTTTTTTGGTTGTGGGCTCGTGTCTTCTCTCCATTTCGATGATTATTGACTTGTTTGTCCAACTCATAAATCCATATCTCTTCGGCAGTTTTAATGCTCTATATGAATGTAGAATCGGAATTCACATGATTAAGCATGTCCAATGAGTCTTGTTTAGGGTACTCTTTTTGAAAAACTCAGCTTTATCGGTAAGAGTCGAGCACGAGCGCGTTTCATACCCAAAATATTTACCAAAATCATTCGAATGGACTCGCGAGAGATGTCGAGCTCTCTTGCCATCTCTCAAACACTTGCCCTACGAATTTCAAGCATCGTGAGAATCATAATCGTTGTAAATCAAATAATGGGTTGTCAAAAAAGTCTTGCGGTAATTTTATCTAATTTTTTTTTTATTGAAATTGAAATGAATTTTTGATGACTCATGCCCAGCTCTTGACCGATGCTACGGCTGCTACTATGCCGGTCTCTTTCGACCAATTCAGCGATTTTATCGCAATTTTCGACGACAGGCCTTCCGGAGCGTGGCGCATCTTCGACCACCTCTACACCAGAACGAAAACGTTGAAACCATCGTTGTGCGGTGGAAATGGAAACTGTATCGGGTCCATAAACTGTACAAATTTTATTGGCGGCTTGATATGCCTTTTTGCCTTTATCGTAGTAGTACTGTAGAATATGCCGTATTTTCTCTTTATTTTGCTCCATGTTTGCGAACGACTTAAAAGAAACGACAATCAATCAAACTCGTGTTAGCGCGTGAAATGAGCTTTCCAAAAAGGTATAGCATGACCCGATGCGGCGAATAAAACTAGAACTACGCGCTTTCAGCGCCAACTAGCGAAAATACCGCAAGACTTTTTTGACAACCTAATATAATTTTTAAATTCTTCATAAAGTCTTTTTTATTTGTTTTGACTAACCCGATACTCTACCCTTCCGAAATCTATAGACTGTACAAATTTTTTTCCCCTTGAATATTGTACCCCTTTAACTTCTGTCCATTTGTATAAATACATCGGAAACCACAGTGCTGAAGGTCTCATCATTCGCCCTACATATCCACATATTTTTATAACCACAAAATTTTCACAGCCGTTTTTTTTTGTATTAGAGAAAAAATTTAAGAATCTAACTTCCATAATGCGGTCAAATATTTGCATTTGGATAATAATTACTGCGAAAAATATAAAAAAAATTTGCGTTTGCAATATTCTATTGATCATTATCGGCAATAAATAAACGCACAGTCATTAAGCACTGAGCATATTTATTTAAGAGCACCCGTTTACATGCATATGATTATATAACTTAATTAGCGTTACTATAATTTTCACAATTAAGTTACAATAGGCTGTTATACATACATATGTACGCTTAATTGATAAAACCCGCTTATATACAAACATATATATATACATATGTATACATAAGTACACATATATCTCATTTTGGTTAAAATAAATAAAAAAAACAATAAAAATAATAGCATAAAAATGCTTGACTGTCATGACTTGCGAATATTTTTTACCAACCAGTTACTTACCTAGTCACCTTCTACACACACAAACATGCAAAAGCAAAGCGCGGCTCTCAATTTTTACTGAGCAGAAATCACTAATGCCAACGGACCGGTGTGTGGCTGTAATTAGCTCGAACTCGCGCCAAACACGAACTTTGAATCACTCGAATTCCAGCGGCGACGATCAAGCTTCAACACCGCATTAAGTCATTCAAGCCGGCGTCCATATGGACAATTGCCTTGGCTGGAGCGCTAATTGTCGATTGCCGCGTTGTTTGCCGTTTTTTTGCTACAATATGCAAAGTACACAAACACAAAAAACAACAAAAACACGCAAGTTGGCCAGCAGTCATTCAAATGATCCATCAAAGTAGTTAATTACACGCGCACGCCTCTTCTAAGCATATTTACTTACAACAATGAAGCATGCGCATAGCCAGCGTTTATGTGCATGAGTGTGTGTGTGTGTTGGCTGGCATTATCAGCAATGATTTGCGGTGCAACCGGCGCTGTTGCGGTGTTTGGACGCCATTGGAGGCACGTTCGTGCGGTCATCAAATATCCACATAAATTCGTGCAGATAAGCGGTTTTATATTCAGCCATACATACGCATACATACATATGTATGTATATTTCGCGTTTTGCTCAAAGTTGTCTGCAATTCGGTTTGTTTTTTTTGCTGAATTCTTACAAACTTGTAGTCACTCAAGTCGCAAATTCTTAACAAAATTACAAAGGCCTTAAAGTGCACTTCATTAGCTGCGTGGAATGGCTTAGCGCACAGTGGGTTGTTTTTTGCAAAAAACAGGTTGATTTTTTAAGTCAATATTTGTCGCGTAAAAAATTATATTTTTTTTTAACTGGAAACTTTGACGTTATTTTTGAGAGAGTAACTATTATTTTTTTCATATAATATATATATTTTTTTCTCTCAAAGTGGTGAGAAAATTGAGAGACTTAACAAAAAGCTTTCGGCACCATGAAATCGAAATCGAATTTAAATCAAAATTAACCAAAGAAAATATTTCTAAATTTTTTATTTGTCATTTAAAGCTTTTTCCACACTGCAACGAAGCTTTTACTAAGTTTAGAATGAGCTTTTTGAAAAGTTCTACTAATAGTAAAATCTTTCTCAGACTTATATTTTTTATTAAAGGTTTTCTTCACCAAGAAGCTTTTACTACGTTTACAACAAGATTTTAGGATATTTTCTTCTTTTGCGGAATAGATCCAAAACACTCTTCTGAGGTTTTTATTTTTTATTAAAAGCTTTTTGCACTCTGCAATGAAAGACCAAAATTAATCCAAAAGCTCTTCTGAGATTTTTTTATTAGGAGCTTTATCCACCCTAAAACTAAACTTTTATTAAGTTTATAATAAGGTTTTAAAAAAATCCTTACTATATTGCAATTATTCCAAAAACCTTATGAGTTTTTTTTCTAACTGAAAGCTTTTTCCACCTTGGTGGTGCTTTTAGTACGCTTATATCAGGCTTTTAGAAAAGTCGCACATGTTGTGAAATTTAACAAAGGTGACTCTTCTGAAAATACTAAATTTTCCTGATAGATTTTTCCGCCCTAAAGCACTGCTTTTACTATAATAAAACTAATTTTTAGGGAAGTCGTGTCTACAAGAAAATAAACCACTTCTGCTAATTTTATATTTAATTAAAAGCTTCTTCTGCTCTTAAACAGAACTTTTCCTCTTCTTATCACAAGATTTTATGCAAGTCGCACCTGTAACGAAATTAATCAAAAAAAGCTTCTTTTAAATTTTGATTTTTTGTTTAAAAGCTCTTCCCACCCTGAGAGGAAAGAGCTTTTACTACGCTTAAAAGAACTTTTGGAGAAGTAAATTTACCCAAAATTTACTACTCTCTTGAGTTTTATATTTTCTCACTCAACTTTTAAACGGAGCTTTTGCTTTTTAGGGAAGTGACATCTCCAATGCTTCTTCTAAAAGTTTAATAGATAAACCAATTAAGCTGTCACAGTAATTTTTTTTATTTTGTACCAGCAAAATAGTTCCAAAAAGCTTTCCGATCTTCAAAGCTTTCAACCTTCCAAATTTCAATTCAAACTTCAGTACACACTGGATTTAAATATCTAAGTACCAGAATTTTATGCTTCTATCTACGCTTAACCCACTCATAAGACAACATCGTCACACTGTCACCGCGCATTCACGCCTGCTTGGCACGCTTTGCGTTGCCGAAGTGCAAATTTTCAATGCACACACGAATACAATGGCACACTGGCAGCCGACTAGACTTGTCGCTGCTCCGAACTGCACGGTTGCATTGTGGCATTAACGCATTATTGTTTTTGTTGCCGCCGCTTTATTGACAAGCTGGTCATGTTGTTGCATTTTATTTGCATTTGATTTGATTTTATTGCGCGCCAGTATATTTCGGGCCACGAATGCACGCGACACATGAGACCGCTTGCTGGGCTGCCTTCGACATTGTCTGCCGCACCACCGCCGCCGCAACGTCACACTTCACCACCTGCTGCAACCAGCAAAGTGAAAAACATGTGTTTGCATGTTTGTCGGTCAAGCATTGACGGCAACAAATATGACTGGGGATTGGCTGACGCTCACGCAAAATGCATACAAAGCACACGCATGGCTAAAATCCTGCCAACGAATCGCCACAATTCGCATTAAACGAGCGCACGGCCAGGCGGTAACTAAATGCAGCGCAAACTGGGCTGGCAACGGCTTCCAAGCAGTCGCGCGCTGTTGTTGTCGTTGCACTTTGGGTGCTGACGTCCCCTCGGCTGACTCCGAAACGAGTTTACTGCTCCATGCACCTACGAATCGCCGCGCAATCTCGTGTACTATGCGGAGTATTCGCTATTAGTTTTGCTGAGTTGGGTACGCGGGACGCTGGCGGGCAAATGCTGCTCTATGTGTGCTCACACTGAATATACATACATATGTTTGTGTGCATGTACAGGTATATATGTATTTTTCCCTTGCTAAATAAATATTTAAGTTAGTAATTTTTTACACGCGACTGCGTTAAAAAAATATATTGCAGCCGCCTCTGCTCGCGACAGTGTTAACGGCTTCTTAGCTTTCGCACTTTTGCAAGAAAACGCGGAATTTTACGGCGAAAAACATTTAAATCAAGTTATATAGCACATAGATATAGGCTTACGCAGCTTCCAAGTATGTTCTCGCACATATACATACATATATCGGTGCTTGGGTAATTAATTGGTACATGGAACTCGTGTTGCGTCATTAAACACGTCAAATAATTATATTTGCATTTAATAACTGGTTAGACCTTGCCGTAATTTTAGCAGGAAATTATCAGCGTCTGTGTATATAACAAGAAAAAAAGATTAACTTCGTTTCCACCGAAGCTTTAATACCCTTCACATTGAGGGCGAGTATATACAGACTAATGAGCTAGTCAACGAACTAGCTCGGTCTACGGCAGCATCCAGGAGCTACTCCGCACGGAGGAGAGAGTGGAAGAGAACAGCACTGTCAGCAAGAATGCGTCATGCCGAGCTGCTTCTAGAAGGATACAACCTCACAAGGTTTAAGGACATAATCAACTTCCCCCGAGACAAATTCCGCCTCCTTGTCGCGTCCTATACAGGGCACTGCAGGCTCAGAAAGCACTTCTCCAAAATGGGCATAGTCTCTTGCGCAAACTGCCGGTTCTGCGACATGGAACAGGAAACCCCAGAACACCAGATTCTGTATTGTCCAGTAATTTGCAGAAGCAGGTTAATGGCCATAGGTTCCATCTTCGTAGAAAAGGATCACATCACCTCAGCCGCATCAAGCAGCCTCTTGGAATTGTTCAGTATGCTGGGCCTTGTTGACCATATGTTATATAGGGAAAGGCACAATAGACCGTAGGTCGCAGTGCAAAAACTTAATTTTTACTATCTATCTATACAGACAGACAAACACGGCTAAATCGACTCAGCTCGCCATGCTGATCATTTATATAAAGATACATTTTATAGGGTTTTCGAAGTTTCTTTCTGTGTGATACAAGCTACATGGAAAACTTTATATAGTATATCTTGTGAGGGGTATATATGTATATTATATATAGAGTTAATGTTCAACTCTTATCCAGCCACTACTAGAATCACCTCGTCAGTGTCCGCGTTGAAGAGGGTCTCGTTAGCACCGTGATAATGTATGTCCTTGATGGTGCAATTAAGTGTGTAAATAAATTCTTAAAATTAATGATAGGCTCTTCATAAATACTTGAGTATATGATAACATGTGCAGTCGAGTGCAGCAAAAGGCTGTCACACATCGCCAAGAGATTAATAAAATAGTTTATCATGCTGGTATTAGGTTAATGTGCCGGCGGCCGGATGGGAGAACCAAAATAAAAAAACAGAAATGAAAAATTAGCGAGCTTGTTAAATGGCGTAGCGATCGGCCAATACAGAACGAGTGCATACTAAAATATACTCAGGCGAGTTGATAGCCTCATGATGTTATAGGAAGTTCAATATACAGTTTTTTGTTGCCTTTGCACCAATTTAGTATTAATTTGCGAAACACCAAATGATCCAAGTTTTCTGCCGTTATTTTTACTGTAGAAGAAGTCTCTTCTGTTCTTCATACAGATCAAGTAGTATACTACTTCACCTTATGTTGTTGCCATTACGAACGATATTTTCTTTACAGAATATTTCTCTCGAACATCTCAGAAAGTTTCATATCAGACCCAATTGAAGTAGTTACATAAATCGTTTCCATAATCTTTTCATTGAACATCCCAAGGTCTTCCGAATCGGATATACTTAGTTAGTCTTACAAATCATAATTTTTTGTACGTCAAGAAAGAACTTTACTTTCTTCGCAATGATATTGATGGAACTGTTTATAACTTCAAAATACCATCTGATCAAATTTGACCCGGACTGGTCGGTCATTTTTTTCCTAGTTTGGCAAAAGTACTTTCTTTGTTTTTGTGAAGTTTGCTCCCCATATGTCAATTTTATGTTTCTAATGGAATCACGACTATACAATTGTGAAAAGTGTTTTGGGCAGTCTACTTTATCATGAACGGAAAATATGCGCCCGCCTTAGCTGGATAACTGCTTACAGTACCATTTAAAGTAAAAAAATACATGTTTTATTTAAAACCTTAACATAGAACTTGGACGAAGGAAAAGAAAACTGAAAATTGGATTTTTAGCAGACATTTCTACAAAAAAAATGAAAATTTCGCGACATTTTTTTCACATAGTTGTAATCTAAAAAAAAAATCCATCGTCCAAGTCTTTAAGAATTGTAACTCAAAGGCTTGTGTAAAATTTTATGAAGACCTGTTGAGTAGTTCTCGAGAAATCTTGCCAACCGACAAAAAAACACATTTTCGAAAATAACGCGTTTACGGACGGCGCATTTAGCCTAGCTAGCCTCAAGCGCACAAGTTCTCAAGGCTGTATCTTCGAAGCTATTCCTCGAACCAACTTAAAAATTTAAGACAAAGTTCTAGAGGTGTTGTAGAATTTAATAATACAACAAAAGAGAAATCGATTTTTGAAACCCGTAAACCCATGTAATCCCTTAAAAATTCTTGAAAATAGTCGTGTTGGCTTCAGAGAGAAAACAAACGCTCTCAACATCTCTTATGGATCGACTCAGTACAAAAACGACGACGAGTAACGGTTGCACAAGATTTGCTTGACAATCTAGCTGAGGACCTAGCCGATGTGAAACTAACATTATTTAAAACTTTCTTAACTGTAATTTGTCTGGCAAAATATTTAATTCAAGAATATTTACCGACCTTAGAAATGTTTTATTAACTGATATTCATGATTACGTTATCCTTACCGTGTTTGAACCAAATCGTTAGGGTGAAAATCGAAAAAGTTCTACTGGTGCCAGGTGCGTTCAAATATGGATCGCGTATTCCATTGAAAGAATATTGAGATAAAGACGGTAACTCCAGTCATCTCTACCAGTTCCACTTACATACATATATAATATTTTAATAATTTGCATCACTTGGTGGGGTCTGGTGGGCGATTACGATCAGCCGCAAAAAATATCGATCATTACTTCATATCAAAAAGTTATCTAAAAATTGTAGATTATCTATTCAATAAAAATTTTTAAAACACATTACAATTAAATATCAGGAAGTAAGCGCTATAAGATGATAAGCGCTTATCATATATTCATACGCATATCTACATGGACTTCAACCGCAGCTCGCCAAGACAGACAAAACTGCACGCAAACAGTTTTATTTATAGCCTCTACGTGATTTTATTACAGCAATTAGCATGTCCGATCCATTATTTTATACTCCATTAGGTCGTAAACGCCTCTCGTGGGTGCGTCTTGCTATTGTCATTTACCAAACTGCATATGGACGTGACTGTATGTTTGCATGTACGCAGACGCATAGGCATAGTCAAGCGTTTATGGCTATTAGCGATCAATCTATTTTTATTATCGCCGATTTTTAAGGTGTTGGCAACACTCACGGAGTCGCCGGCATGCACCTCCTCTGCATTTCATTCAATTTCCACGCCAAATCATTCATCAGTCCAGCGTTTGCATGGAACGCATGTCTGCATGTTGGCACAAGAAATAAAAATAATAAATAAATAAGTGGAGTGACAACCCACGCAACCACGGCCACAGTTTCTTACGCACATCTGCATGTACATGTATATATGTGTGTGTGTGTTGTCTGCCTTTAACTCGACTTCCTTCTGCTGCGATCGATATCATCGATTCTAAGGGGATACACCATAATGTGACGATCGCACGAGTGTCAGCGCATAATTTTATGTCATTTTCGTATCTGCCCCCTCTGCCCCCTCTGCTCCACCTGATTCATAATTTCCACGCTGGAATTTTCAACTCAACGCCAAACTGCTGCATATAACATACACACACATATATATGCATATGCATGTACGTGCATATTTGCATATTTATAGCTTTGTGAATATGCTGCACATACACACGCACATACAAGTTCTGTAGGCATTTGTGGCACTCCTTGAATATCAAACAATCGATGAATCTTGTTGACGATCAAAATGATTGCAGCGGTTGGTGCGGCGTGTTGGTTTGGTGTCCACCGCTCTGCATGTTGTTCTAAGTAGTGCGCTTGAAGCGTGTGTTCACACCAGCTGTGTTGGATTTATAAATTCTTATTTTCCTTAATACATATTTTTTTTTATATCTTATTGTGTGTATTTTGCTTTGGGTAAGTTTTATACCCTGAACAAGGTGTTGCAACGATGTTGGTAATACAGGTACCTAGAAGGAAACGTCGGATATAAATAATTAGCATGATAAGCTGAGTCAATCTAGCCATATTAATTTGTCTGTCCGTCTGTATGTAAAGAGCGATCCATTTCGAGATTCTCTATTTTTTTATAGAATAAAAACAGAAACTTCAAATTTATTGGGGAATGTTTATTATCATTCGGAAGACCCTTTTTTTAGCGTTCCTTTTTTGAAGATTATCTCTTTGAAATGTTGGCCGCGTTTACGTCTCAGATGGTCCTTTCGTTGGGACCAATTTTCATTGACTCTTTCGAGCACTTCGATTTGTAACTGGCGAATGATACACGTGATGTTTTGCTCCAACGCTTGAATCGAAGCGGAATTGTCCGCATAGACTTTAAACTTTACATATCCCGCAAAGAAAAAGTCTAACGATGTGATATCACACGATCTTGGTGGCCAATCGACCGGCCCAAAACGTGATTTTTCTGCTCACCAAATTGTTTTCTCAATAAATCCATTGATTTTTGTGATATGTGGGAAATGGCGTCGTCTTGTTGAAACCAAATGTCACCGAGTCACGAGCTTCATCGATTTCAGGCATTAAAAAGTCGGTTATCTTGGTGTAATAACGGACGCAGTTGACGGTTACGTTCTTACCGACATCATTTTTGTAGAAATATGGACCGATGTTTCCACCGACCCACAAACCACACCAAACCGTTGTTTTTTTCTGGATGAAATGTCAGCTCTTGAATCTCTTCAGGTTGCCCTCTGTCCCAAATGCGGCAATTTTGGTTGTTTACATGCCCATTCAGCCAGAAATGGTCCTCATCGCTGAACAAAGTTTGGCTGGAAAATGTCGGATCTTCATTGAACTTTTCAAGATCATATAGAGCGAAGCGATGTCACTCGGGAAGATCGAGCGGCTTCAGTTCTTCCACAAACTGTATTTTGTTCGCTTTCAATTTAAGATCTCGGCGTAAACACCGGATCACCATAGCATATAGCTGCAATATAAACTAAACGACCGAAATAAAAACCTTATTTTGGAAACTGTTTTATTTCACTCTCCACGAAATTTGGCTTGAAGCCCTGTCCCTCGCAACGCTACAACCTCAGGAGAAATTGTTGAGATCAGCTCACTATAGCATACAGTCGTCATACAAATTGACCGATCAAAGTCAAGATAAAGATATCTTTATATCCTTTTATGCTAAAAATATGCGCTTGCGAAGGGTATTATTGCTTCGATGCAACCAAAGTTAAGGCTTTTTCTTACTTTTTTATTTTTTTTTTGTGTTTTTATTTTGTTTATTTCTGCTTTCTTTCAACTTAAAGAATGCTTTTGTTCACATCTCGATATTATTTGTTATTGTCAGCATTGTCGCGTCTTCAGTCCATTAAGAATACATAATATACATATGTACTTATCTACATACATAGGTAGTACTTGTACAAGTATCGCCATGTATGTGCACACCTTTAATTGAAGTGTATCTCTAGCGTTAATTTAACATACAAAACATTATTTGTACACAACTTGTTTTGAATTGTTTATTATTGTTTTTGTTGTTACTGTTTTTGTAATAGAAACTACACTCAACAACCTTTTGAGCGAAATAAATTTATGTCACGTATAGTTTGTATAAGTACTGGCAAACATACACACGCACACATGCATACATAGAAATAATAGACGAACAAGTGAGCTCCCTTCCTCCAGCCATTCGTCTCCAATATCCAAACGAAAATATTGCTCTCCCAAAACGTAAAAGTAATAATAATAAAAATTAAAAAAAGAAAACAATAACAATGCATAAAAACATAAACATGCAATACACACATGCATATACACTAGGGTGAGCCAAAAGCTATCCCATCGTATTCATGGATTCAAATGAACTTATATGCGGAGAATAAGATATTACTCCAAAAAAAAATTTTAAGCTAACTTATAACAAGAAATCAGTTTATATGGAAGCTATGTGCTATAGTAATCCGATCTGAACAATTTTTTCGAAGATTATATTATTACCTTAAGCTGTAATCCATGTCAAATTTCGTGAAGATACCACATAAAATGCGAAAGTTTTCCATACGAGCCCTTGATTCCGATCGTTCGGTTTGTATGGCAGCTATATGCTATATTGAGCCGATCTAAACAATTTCTTCGGAGATTACATTGTTACCCTAAAAAATAACCTGTGCCAACTTTTGTGAAGGTACATTGTCAAATGTGAAAGTTTTCCATATAAGAACTTGATTCCGATGGTTCATTTTATATGGCAGCTATATGTTATAGTGGTCCGATATCGGCGGTTCCGATAAATGAGCAGCTTCTGGAAGAGAAAATTACGTTTGCGAAATTTCAAAACGATATCTTAAAAACTGAGGGACTAGCATATACATATATATACAGACAGACGGACGGACAGACAGTCAGAGTGACATGGTTAAATCAACTCAGCTCAAGATACTGATCATTTATATATATACTTTATAGGGTCTCCGACGCTTCCTTCTGGGTGTTGCAAACTTTGTGACAAACTCAATATACCCTGTTCAGGGTATAAAAAGTGTCAATGAGCATTCGGTGCTTCCTGCATAAATGTCGCGTACACAAATTTGTTTTCACTGATAATTTTCAGTAACCTGCTAGGTGCTAATATGGCGATGTGATTCTTATTTGCATACATAGACCCAAGAGCCTTAAATCTATGTTTATTTTCATTAAAAATATCAAAATTTTTGAATCGCTTGTAGATAAACATTTTACAATACGGGTTATTGGAGCGCAGAAGCGCATAAAATTTAATAAAAAGATTTTTTTCTAACTCAAAAATTCATATATTTCAAAACTTTGAAAAGGGAAAATAATCTAAATTACAGGATTTCCAATAAGATAAGCGCTAAAAACCGGTTTGGGATACCAATGAAATTCTTTAATCTTGTGAAGGAACTTTCAATGCCATTATGTTCGAAACTCGATTTATTTTGCATAGACTCCACGGGCACGCTTGCTGAGGTCCAGCCGCTGAACCCAATTTTCGACGGTTTCAAGCATAAATCGGCCTATGCTGCTGTACTTTCACGTTCAGTATTCGTGCGAAGTTCATCAATCGTCGCTGGCTGGTTGGCATATACCATATACTTGACGAAGCCCCATAGGAAATAGTCTAACGGCGTCAAATCGCACGACCGTGGCTGCCAATTGACTGGCCCATTCTGTGAGACAACACATTCACCAAACTTGGTTTTCAATAAATCGATTGTGACATTCGCTCTGCGGCTTGTTTCGCCATTCTGTTGGAACCACATATTGTCCATATCATCCAATTCGGGCTAAAAATATTCGGTTATCATTGACCAATGACGCCGCCGGCCCATAAAGCGCACCAAACCCTAATTTTTTCGGGATGCAATGGTGACTCATGGAGTACTTGCGGATTGCAGCATGACCAATAATGCATATTTTGCCTATTGACGAAGCCATTCAGCCAAAAATTAGCCTCATCGCTGAAGATGATTTTCCAGTGAAATTCCGGATCATTTTCAAGTTGTAGCTCAGCCCAATTCACGAACATACGACGATTCTGGTGGTGAAGCAGCTTCAGTTCTTGGGTCAATTTGATCTTGTTGGGATGTAGGCCAAGATCTTTATGCAAAAATTCGCCACAATGACGTCACAGAGATGTTCTACGCTTGAGAACGACGTGTGAGAGGGCGATTTGGGTCTTCCTCAATTGATGCGCTAGCGGCAGCAATATTCTCGACACATCTTTGTTTCACCGGCACTGGAACATTTTGTTTTGGCTTGTTTTTTTGGCTTTTCTTTTGGCTTTTTTTGGCTTTTTTTTTTGGTTTTTCTTTTGGCTTTTTTTTGGCTCACCTTAATACACACACTCAATAATAGAAGAAAGAGTATTTGTATCTTTATTTTCGCTGATTCATTGTCAATTTTTTGGCGCACGCGACGTGACGCGGAGTGTTTTGCGCCTTTCAACTCACTGACTGACTGACTATTTTGTTATTTGAAGTTTAAAAATAGGTGCCCAAGCACGCATTCCGCAGACGTTGTCAGTATGCACATACTTATACACATGCGTGCGTGTATTTGCAACTTCTTTTGACACTAGCCACTTGCCGCACTCGCTGACTTACTCCGTTGGCCAAAAGGCCAGACAGCGACGACAATTTCTTTTATTCGCTTACTTATTTTTGAATTTATCTTTTATTTGCCGGCGGACATTAGCAACAGAAGCAAAAACGAGCCGAAATATGTAAATAGCTACTCGACTGGCGATCACGCACACATTCGCATTCGCATAGTTACACAGGGATTTTAACATTTACGAGTATATGTTCATAATTTGCATACGCCGATGCGGCTATCTCAAAGCGTACTTATTTCTATGTACGATATGTGAAAAGTGCCTACCGTAGCATGACGAGCGTATTTCTTCTTAATTAAAGTATAATTAATTTTATACTTAGCACAAGCGTATAAAAATATATTTAAAACAAATTAAAAATATTTATTAAAAGTGCTTTGTTTACTCATCGTCAACTGACAACGAAGAGATAACCAACTTTTGTCGGTCGATTGTGTATACATATGTATGTATGTACCTAGGTATATTTCTAGGTATTCGTTGTATGAAGTTATTTCACAACAAATTGGGTTATCGTTAATAAATAATATTAATTATTTATATAAAACTTACACGGAAGGGTGAATTAGTCTGAGAACTTTTGAAGAATTCGCATCATCTATTTAACATTATATAGTTTAATTTATTCATGCGATGTTCATTCTCAAAATTAAAAAAATATAAGTATATAAATATACATATAAACATATATTACTCAAATTATTGCCCATCAGTATTATTTCTATGACATTTCACAACCTTTTTGGCAGTTTTGTGGGGATTCCACCCCAAAAGACCTGCCCCAAAAATGAATCAAAACAATTTGTGACATCCTGTTCTGATGTGAGCCATAATCCAATGATAGTGTTTTGCATCGAACGGAGCAAATAGTAGTCAGTAGAGGCAAGGTCTGGACTATATAACGGGAGAGACAAAACCACCCATGCTTTGTTTTTCAAATAGTTTGTAATCGGTATTGGAACATAAGATCGGACATTATTCTGATGGAGAACTCGTGTCTAATCGCTATTTCCAGACCTTTTTCCACAATTGCTCGCTTCAATTTGATGAGTAGTTGTCGGTAGCTTTCCCCATTAATGGTTTTACACCGTTTCCGAAGCTCATAAGCAGGACGCCCTTCTGACGGTTATTATGGCGCCATTACGGTCGCCATTGATGCTTACTCTCATTGGCGTCATTTTGAAAGAAATATGGACCGATGATTCTACCGGCCTACAAAAATCACCAACTGTTGCTTTTTTATCGATGAAATGTCAGCTCTTGAATCTCTTTACGTTGCTTTTCGTTCCAAATACGCCAATTTTGTTTGTTTACATACCTATTGGGGCCAGAAATGATCTCCTTTTTAATAGCCAATAGAGCGAAGCGTTGTCACCTGGGAAGGTAGAGCGGCTTCAGTTTTTACACAAGATGTATTTTGTACGCTTTCAATTCAAGAACTCGACGTAAAATGCGTCCTTTCATATGTCAGTACGAGTTGCTGCGAACGGCCCCAAATCGGCTCTCCACGATCTTCGTGTACACTCTCAGCTACGGCTGCTATATTTTTTCACTGAGTGTTGGACGTGGTCTATTCGGTCGAATATTATCCAATAATGAATGCTGGATCTCTAGATGCGTGATAGTGTTTCGAATAGTACGCTCAGTAGGCCGTTTATGTTGATCATGAGTTGAGCTAAGCGCGCAAAACTCATTCTTTCCGTTCCCAAGACAGTCGGGTCTACGTAACCCGAACGGACCCGGATTTTTTATCCGGTCAAGGACTGTCAATTAAGGAGAATTCTGCCGCTACTTTTTCTTTATAGAACGTGAATTTTCGTAGAAAAGTTGAACGATTCGTAAACGTTGTTGAGGCTTCCATGATGAAATGCCAAGAATATACTTAGAAGCACAATAAGTTTTTCTAAAAATGGGTTGAAAAAATGACCGTTCATACCTCTAAAAAATAAACACATTTTTTTCGAACCGAACCGAACAAGTTACATTAAGTTTACGACGATGTTTGTACTACACCAAAGGAAATGGCAGGCAATCTTTAAAGTAGAAGGCTGTCTATATGTCTTTATATTTACGCACTAGTACCTCAGTTTTTGAGATATCGATTTGAAGTTTTGCACCCGTACTTTTCTCACCAAGAAGCTATTTATTTGTACAAATGGCCGATATCGATCCACTATAGCATATATCTGCCATAGAAACCGTAAACTCGGATTAAAAAGCTTACATCGAAAACTTTTCCATTTGACGAGATATCTTGAATATGAAGCAATCTCTGAAGATATTGTTCGGAACGCACCACTATAGCATATACATATGTAGCTGCCATACAAACTGAATGGTCAAATTTTTTGTAAGAAATCTTTCAGATTTCGGTTTTGGTTACGGTTTCGGGTTTGAAGTTTTTTTTTACGGTCGAAAAAAAAGGTGTTGGTTGTGCCAAGGAGATGTAATTAATCGTACATAGTGCTATTTTCCAAGTATGTATGTATGTAAACATTTAAATTCGCGTGCCAGCAAGTCAGCTGTTTGAAATCTATCAAATGTTGTGCATAATTACGGAGTAATTAAGAAGACAATGAACGAAATATTTTACCACTCCGTGTATGTACATATGTATATATACTAATTCGACACATTGTTGCAGAATTCCGCTCGCTGACGTGATTGACGTGATTAAAAAAAGTTTAAAAACCAAGGAAATTACAGAGAACTATTAAAAATTAAGGCAAACATACACATACAAATATGGCTATTGAAAAAGCTACACTCGCTGAGAAGAACAACATAACGGTTTACAATGCGACCACAGCGCCGAAGAAGCCCAAACGACGCGACAAGAGCGATTTGGGTCCAAATTTCGTGGCGCCCGATGGCGGCTGGGGTTGGGTAGTCTGCATTGCAGCTGGTCTCAGTAACGTAAGCACCACAAAATTTATGAACTTAAACGCATACTCGAATTATTAATAATAAAACTTTATATACTCCTTGTATAGTTCTCACTTTTTCCGCCCATGCAACAGTTTGGTTTGATCTATCGGCAGCGCATGGTCGATTTGGGTTTCACAGCAAAGGAAACAACAACAATTATTAATGATGTAATGAGTCTGTCATCCATAGTGGGTAAGTGAAGAAATCAATTGCATAACCTCAACTACTTAACCGCTCCAACATTCAAGGTATTGTCAATGGCGCCATGTTTCGTCGCTTCACATTCCGGCAAGTGGCAATCACCGGAAATTTATTGGCGTTTAGCGGTATTTTACTAACTGCTTGGGCTACAACATTTTGGCAATATATATTTTGTCTGTCGATGCTTTATGGTAAGTAGACCACACTTTGACATACCAACTTAAACAATTTTCTAAATTTTTTTACAATTTTCTACAATCAAAGGTTGCGGCTTAGGCCTCAACATGGTCTCCACATCGTTAGCGGTGAATACATACTTTAAGAATCGCCGGCGACGTGCTACCGGCTTTACTTGGACCATAACTGGCTTGGGACCCATCATTTTTCCACATATTTCCACTATGTTGTTGGTGCTCTATGGCGCACAGGGTACAATACTGATATTCGCCGCGATCGCGCTGAACGGCTTCGTTTGTGCATTGACATATCAGCCAGTTTTGTGGCATACGAAGAAACCGAAATCCACCGTGGAGGAAAATGCGAATGACGCTAACAAACCGTTAACACCCGAAAGCGAAGAAGACGAATATAAATGCAAATATTGTCTATATAAGAGACAACCGAAGCGTAGCATCTTCTCATCGCAATATCTCTTCAATGAGGATGATTTGGAAACACCCGGTTATGAAATTACCGAACCCGGTACACCGATGATGGCGGCCGCCAATGACGGTTGGTACGGCTCGAAGTTATCGCTTGCTGCGGAAATGAGTCCAACACGTCTGCGTAAGAAAGTTATGCGACAAGCTTCGATCAAAGCGCATGCGACTGATCCGGACCACCATGACGAATCACAGTTGAGCAAACCCAATTACTTTAATCGTATGCACGAAGAATATGAACGTTACACAAGCAAGACCAGTGTCTATTCGAAATCGGAGGAGTTTCACTGCACATGCGCTGAGGAGAAGGCGCTCATGCAAAAGATTTCCGATGAGGAATTGAAACGTGAGCAGGAACGTCTAATGGCGGAAGAGGAGGCAAAAGAATTGGCAAAAAGTAAAATGAATTTTCTGCAAAAAGTGGTGATCTTTTTCGACTTGGATTTGTTGCGCGATTTCACCTTTGTCAATTTGGTTTTGGGTATGACCATTATGATGTTTGCTGAAATGAATTTCTCCGTACTTACACCGTTTATTTTGAATGAATACGGTTTCGATAACAAACAGATATCGCTGGCCATGTCTGTGCTGGGTGGCATGGATATTTGTGTGCGCTTCTTGGCGCCATTCGCAGTCGAAAAGGTCAAACTAGATAATCGTGTATTGTTTGCCTTCGGCATTATTGCCATCGCCATCGGTCGTATGTTTGTCGCATTGTCGAGCTCGTATTACGTTATTTTGGTATTTTTTGTACTCATTGGCTTTGGCAAAGCTTTCCGCACAATCTTCTCGCCGCTCATCATTCCCTCGTATGTGCCATTGAAGCGTTTGCCGGCTGCATCTGGTTTGCAACTGGTTTTCAATACTTTATTCTCCTTGGCCGCAGGCCCTGTACTAGGTAAGTGTGAAATATCAATTGTCTATTTGAATTATTTTATTGTTACTGTGTTGAATCAGCACACCTGTGCTGATACCTTCTTAATAAGATCTAAATTGTCTCACAATTTCTTGTTCATACACGAAATTTTTAAACAGATCTCATTTCTGTGAACTCCGACGGCCAAAATGATTTAACTAAGTCCATTAAAATTATAATATTATGTCTACTCACATTGGTCAGCCTGCAATATAAAGGATTATCTCCTCATCGTACCAGCTGTTCTTTTGCATTTTCCGAAAACCAATGGTTTCGGTTGCAGCTGTACGTAAGGAGCTTGAAATGCCGTTCACACAGTACTCTTATGCCGAGTTATTGACGAGTGCTCTCAGAGAGCAGGAGTACAAGGCGGGTAGAAAATCGTTCTGCTGCCTGTTGTGATTGCAACTTTTCGACGTCGAACCTTTCTTGTGTTTGTTGACGTGTGTTTTTTGCTACACAGAGCCGGGTGTGTATATTGGCTCCAACAAGATAGTGGTCCGAGTCGATGTTAGGACGTCGGAGCGTACGCACGTCTGAAACACTGGAGACGTGTTCTCCGTCTAATACAACCTGATCGATCTGGTTGGTGGCATTCGGAGTCCCCAAGCACGACTTTGACATCGTGGCGGGGGCAGATCTCATAGGTGCGCTCCAAGCGCTCATAGAAGGATGCTGAAGAACTTCGCTTTCAGGCGGATTGTGTCTAGACGTTCATTAACTGCAGTGAAAGACAATACTCGGCGACGGAGTCTTTCTCCCATCACGAATTTGCCACTGTAGTAAATGCCACAAGGACCTACTCCCCTCAATATTTGTCCCGTCCATGGTATTTCTTAGACGGCGGTAATGTCAGCCTTTACTCTAACGAGGACATCAACCAGCTGGGCAGCGGCACCTTCCCAATTAAGATACCGGGCATTCTAGGTGCATGCCCTTAAATCGTAATCCTTAATGCGTTTGCCATGGTCGTCGTCAAATGGGAGGCTGTTTTTGACTGTTAAATGGCGGCGTCTTTTACGTGCCTAGTCCCAAAGCCAGCGCACAGCTCGGCTTTCAAACTGACGTTTTTTGGCTACTCAAAAGATACTTAGTCTTAGACCAGAAGTCGTGAGCTGCTTGAGCCATATGTAAAATATTCGTTTCTGACTGAACGGCGATTATAGAACTTTCCCGACTTGCGTGAACTTTTACACATGTCCCTTCTTTGTTCCACATCACATCTTATTAAACGCAATATTTGACTTATCTCTTTCCAGGCGTAATTACAGATGCGACCAGTTACACAACCACCATACACGTACTCAATTTGCTAACCGTTTTAGCTTTACTGCTCTGGGTCTTGGAGTCGGTTGTGCGGCGCATGCTCGGCAAGAAGGCCAAAACTACAATGGAAGGTTGAATGTTGTGGTTTCAAAATTGTGATTGCTTTTCGTTTTGTTTTTATTTTTGAAAATATGTTGAATCAACGCCCAGTAAGTTTATTTGCTTAAAGTACGACGTTCGGTTGAGTGTATATACTTAAGCATGTGATTGTATGTGTTTGTGCATTTAGTTTAATTCTTAATCACACATATTCTACTACTTTCTATAATATACATATCCAAAAAAACTAGTTTTTAGTGAAAGTCCCGCTACTTACATTTCTACACTTTCATTAGTTAAGTCAATTAAGGTTTTATTACTTAGAGTACGCTTAGCTTTTAAACACTAGTAGTACCGAGAGATAAGAAAATAAATGCTTTTAAAAATCTTGTAATCAATGAATGTTTTTTTTTCTAATTTAAGTGCATATATATATATTGATAAGTATGTAATGAAAATAAAATATTTTTCCATAATTCACATTTTTGACATTTTTCTGAAAGCGCCCTTGCCCGGGGCTTACATCCCACGAAAAGTATTTTGCAAGATTGTTCTAGCCAGATTCTAGATACTTTATAAGCAAAAACGAACTTTTTTTTGAAGATATTTATCTAGATTTTGGTCAATCAATTTGTAAGGCAGATATGAATATGCTATAGTGATCTGATATCGACGATTCCGACAAATGAGCTCCTCTCTGGGAAGAAAAGGACATGTGCAAAATTTGATATCTCAAAAACTAAGGGACCAGATAAAGCTTTACTATAGTATTATATTTAACAAGTAAGGAAGGGCTATGTTCAGTTATAATCGAACATTTCTTAGTCTTGCAACTTGCAGGCATTAAAGCCAAGGTAATACTTTCAGCTACATAAGGCTTGTTAGTTATTAAGGGTAAAAAGCGAGTTTTCACCCGATTAAGTCATCCGGAAGTTCCAAAATATTTATGTTAGATGTATGGGGGCTTAAGAAGGTATTAACCCGATTCAACCAATTTGTAGCACACAAACCTATTACTATCAGAAAAGGATTATCTGGGTAAAAAGTCCATTATAGACTCTGAATTATTCGGTATTCAGAGGCTTGAACAGTTTTGGTTGATTCTTGATTTTTACATAGGAAAGTGAAAAAATCAAGTAGAATTTAAAAACGTGGGAATGAATGTCTGTCTCGATTTAAGTTTTTTCACCTAAAAATGAAAAAGGTTCCACCAAAGCCCTATCATACCGTCTTGGGGGTAAAATTTAATGCTCTTAGTAGTTTTTAACAGTACTGTTATATGGGGAGTGAGCGGGGTTATCATCCGATTTCATCTATTTTCCCACTGTCAGTAGGAGTTTTTATAATATGTGCGTATATATGTAAGTAAGATAAGTGTAATTGATATTTGGAGAGAATTTTTTCCTGATAATAGTATGTCTGAATATGAAAAATTTATTGAATGAGGTCAATGCTTCCTATTTACTTAATATAAATATTTTCGAGCTTCCGGATAACTTTATACCGCTTATATTGGTCAATATGTACGTTATCTCAATAAAAGTGAGAGAGCATACCTTACTAGTAACAGTGTACCTTTGTGCCTAAAATTGACAAAATCGGGTGAAAACTTGACTTACTTCATATATGTAGATTGGTTATGGTACCTGAGGTACCTTAATGAAACCCAGATATCATTTAATTAGAATGTGGCATGGTAATAGTGTGCGAAATTGGCTAAAATAGATAAGATCGCTTGAGATTGGTTTAGTATAATTTTCGCTTCAATTGTAATCCATTCACGATTTTGTCGAACAATGAGGTTTCACTTCTTTCGCTACTTTTTCCAATATTGCGAACATCTAAAGATATTTAGATGGCTGTGATCCTTGCAAGTTGCAAGAGTATAAAATGTTTAGTTACACCCGAACTTAGCCCTTCCTTACTTTTTTCTTTTTTAAAAGAAACTTTTACTTCTGATTAGGAAGCCTATTCAGGGACTAATATCCGACCATAATCAAACTTTCCATATGTAGCTTTATAGTTCTCCATATAATTACATATCTGTTTTTGATCTACATTATCAAAAATTGAATTTTGGCAGACCAAAACCAACAAAATTTTAAGTAAAATTTAACTTTTTTTTCAAAACATCTAAATTTAGACATTTTTTTGATTTTTTTAAACCATGAAACATTGTACAATATCTTCTAGAGAGAATTTTTAGACGTTTTATCTACGGAGTGAGCCGGAATAATTGCAGCAGTGCATGCATTTTTTGGCGCCTTCGAGGAAAATTAAATCTTTTTTTTTTCAAAATACTTTTTACTGTTTACTCTTAACATGTTTATGAATGTAGCCTTCAAAACGATGGATACAGTAATTGTTTTTCATAAATTTCCTAAACTCTATATTTTGTAGGCTTTCAGAGCAAGGGGCAAACTTAACCCTTTAATACTATCTTAAACCATGTAAAAACATTGTTGTGAGCATAGTCCAAAAAAATATATTTCCTTTTTTAGTAAAATCCATTCTAATTAGCTTAAGCTTACTTCTTTCGCTTGCCACTTTCCATGTTTACTTATCGTAACATCAAAAAATCAGCTCGTCCGAATTTAAATATAATATTGCGCTAACCTTCTCACTCTAAGGACTACAAATCTTAATACCATCATTTCTGGCTTTCCTAAGAATACACCAAAATTTCATCATTCCACCCATCGATCATAGTCAACAATTGGGTATGAGTCATCATGATACTCTCGCTTGCTTATTGGTTATCAAATACTTTTATCAATTATTGTAATTAAATAGTAGTAGTTGTAATATTCAAAAAAGTCTCGTATCTCTTGCAAATGCTTTTAATCGTCTCTAAGTACTTGACAACTTACCTTTCCCGAAACAGTGGCCAATGTATATCTAAGTTGAATAGAAAAAGTCTCTACAAAAACAAAAATATATATTTTGATAAAACACTCACATGGCAACTCTCTCCGGGAGCTTCGCCAAACTACGTCATCACTCATATGTTTTTGTGTATATTTCGAACAGTAAACAATGTGATTGCGACCGCATAAATGCAATGTTCTCGCCTTTCGGCTGCATAGTCGCAAATTGCAAGCTGGAATCTCAGTATTATTGCGAGTGACAAGCGGAACGGTGCTTTCGAACGTGTGAGTATTGGCGAATGATTAAAGTCAAGTGCATTGGAAAATACAATATAATATAAGTATATTGGTGCGTTATTCAGTGGGAGAGCGATGGGAAACACAACACAAAACTGCTGTCCAGAGTAAAATTGCTTTGTTCACCGAATGGATGTTTAAACACCGAAAACTGAGCGAGATAGACATAGAGTTATATATATCAAAGCAATCAGGGAGACGTGAAGAATTGATTCCAGATATATGTACATTCATCTGTCCGTCTGCTTGTGCCAGCGTTGTAGGACTTTGAAGCAAAAGAACTTGAATTTGATACTGAAGACTACAATAAAGGCGAAATGCTGTATTTTAAAACCATGGAAAAGCTATATCGACAAATCTTACATTATCTTTTTAGCATTTCATCATATTAGGTAAAAATCCCATATCTCAGCATTGAATGAGCAGCATACAACAGATTTACGGATATATAATTTATTTTAGCGAAAAATTGTGGAAATCGGTCATTGCCTTTCTCTAACCTCCATCCAGCCACATAATTATTTTCGTCCTTTTGCCTGCAGACAATCGTTTCGTTTCAAAAGTTGCTATCTTTCGTACATTTTTGTTATACTATACATTTTTGCTAGCTCATCAGAATTTTTCTACTCATTTCATTCTTACACGTCGGTCTCACTCGAACTTGATACTTTCTTACTTATTTCTGAAGCATTTGTTTGTATTTTTGCAATGTAAACAAACGTGACCGCGAAAAAGCTCTCTTTCATTACATTTTTTCGGCGTTGCCAGATTGTAACCAAAAAAAATATTTTCATATATTTCTGAACAATTTTTTTTAAGTTCCTATCTTAATATGTGGAAGGATAGAATTCATTTCGAACTAAGTTGTCTGAGGATATTTATTTATTATTTGTGCTGACATGGATTTTTTATAAAAGCTTAAACTTGAATACATTTTTTTTAATAATTTTGAGATTATATACAATGTCATCATTCACACAAGTAAGGAAATTTCATACCATTTCCCCTTTCAAAGATAAAAACTAACTATTTTGTTGCCAATTTTTTATAACCCGAACGGGGTTTAACGTTTGCTATGAAGTTTATAACAGTCAGAAGAAGACCCTATACAGTACAGGTTAGGATCAAGTTGAGTTAGCTATGTTCGTATATACATATATCGTATATACACATACACGCTAACTAGTCCCTCAGTTTTGAAAATATCGATCTGAAATTTTGCACCCCTTATTTTCTCTCCAAAAAGCAGTTGACTTGTCGAAACACGAGTCCTTGTATGTACTTTTTTAATAGAAAAATTTTTATTTATTTACAAAAGTCTTGCAATCATTAATAGAAGTGGGTGAAGTAATAAAAAGTCTGGCAACTCTAACGAGAGTATGAATTTAGAATCACATATATGTATATAGAGTTCTCCCACTACACTTTGTAACACAATATTACGTCATTTGCTAATAGAATTTTGTATTTTATTCGATACTTTTTATTTTTAACAAAGAATTTGCCATGGAGCTATGCATAATTTAGTATTTATTAGCAATTTTTTTAATTTTTAATATAACCCTTGCTTGACATGGGTTTCCTCGGATAAAAACAGTATTTTAAAGACGGCGCACTTAGCCTAGCATCGAGCGCACAAGTTCTCAAAATTGTAGCTCCGAAACTATTACTAAGAAACCCGTAACCTCTTGTAAACCCTTAAAATTTTTTATTTTCAACTATCAAATTTTTTAATAAAGTTTTTAAAACTAAACTTCTTCTTCTTTTATTGCTATGCTTGTATATGATGATTTTCAACGGCATTTTGGCTATAAAAATATTAAATTTAAAAAAAATGTAAAAAATTAAAAAAAAATTGTTGAATAGTTTAAAAGCTGTTCAATAATTTCGAATTAGCTAATTTACATTATAGATGACTTATCTATTGCCAGTTGTGCTCTGATCGTTGCTCGCATTAAACGCATTCTCTTCTAACTTGTCTCTCTTACTTTGTGCATAAGTACATACTTTAATGAAATTTATAAAAAAAATTTCGGTTAAATATTTTTATATTTTCACCACATAAAAATCTAACTAGTCAAATCAACATACGTAAGTGCATGTTTGAAATACAACGGTGGAGGTATATGCAAGTGAAGTCGGTATTAACGGAGGTGTGCATTTTGACATAATAACATTTCAATTACTTTGCTTACAATTTCAAATACGATTACTTCACATGTGATATACATACATAGGTATGTACATATATCCGACATTTGTTCTTCCCTCTTCCTGCTTCAATTCAAACGAATTCCACGTACACCACAGTACTACAACAGTCTACTGTCTGGTGAGTTAATATTGACTTCACCTGCTTTGTATTCCACCATGGAAAGGATATATGTACATATGTATGGTATATATGTAATAGTGTTTTGAAAGAGCAATATTCAACAAATTAAAATTAATTTGCTGTAGAACAGCGTAATAATGAAAATAATTGTAGTCATTTATAATATGTATGTAATTATAATTAATTATAGTAACAAAAATAGTAATATCGCCTAATAATCGTAAAAATTACCGCCTTGATATATTTTCCAAAAATTCACAAAAAGCCATTGACTTTCGCTACATCGTAATGAACAACAACTTTTAAGTATTTATAATATATATAATTTAGCACAAAATAAATAGAAAATCAACTTCAAAGAATAACTCCAACGTCCTTTCCATGATAGAATTCAAAGCAGATGAAGGTAATATAAACTCACTAGACTGTAGGTATTTTAAAGGTAATGCAATGTAATCTCTATAATGTCCAAATTGCAATTAACAGTTATGTATTGAAATATAAGTATATAGTACATAAATATGTAAATGCATATGTGTTATTTTGCGTCTGCACTTTTGTGTGCCAAACTATATCGAAGATTTCAGCGCTGATAGCAAGGCATATAATCATCTAAGCTTGTAGATATGTAGAGCATACAGCAAATGACATGATAAGAGTAGATAAAGATGTTTAATTACTTATAAAATAATATAAAATATTTTTGAGCATACACATTCGTTTACTTTAGTGACGTCCCGATGTCATATAAAAATGTTTTGTTTCGAACATGGTCAAATGAAAGTTGACTCCCTTATTTCGGAAACAAAAACAAGACCGTTTATTATTGAGATTTTTTTTTAGGTTATATACATACATACACTTACAAATCAGAAAAAACTCGCTTTTTCGCGATTTTTTTAATAGGCGGATTTCTCGTGAGGACACGAATAATACTACTTGAGCAGCTAGAAACGCCTGTTCGTTTTGATGCGCAGAACGATGAGGTGCGCAACTAAGCTTCCGCTATTTGTCAATTGTATGGCTTCAGCAGTTAGTGGTGATCGATTTTGATCGCGATAAACTCAACCAAGACATATTAAAAAGAAACTACTTTTGGTTGTGCGAATATGTCCGATTTTTTGCCAAATAATCGTGATTTGCGCGAAGCGTTGATTTGCTTCTTTGACTCAAAGAAATCGGCGGCTGAGGCACATTAGGTACTCAAAAAAGTTTACGGAGTTGCTGCCCCATGTGAAACAACATGCCGTGGTTGGTTTCATCGCTTCAAAGACGGCACTTTCGAATTCAATGACCGTCCGTGCGAAGGAAGGCCAAACACCTTCGAAGATGGTAAATTGGTGACGTTGCTCGATAAAAATGCGTGTCAAACGCAAGAAAAACTTGCTTCAACGTTAGGAGTCACCTGCCGCCAAGCCATATAAAAGCAACTACATCCCTGGGAATGATTCAGTACCTCAAGAGAGGCACGAAGAAGGAATTCTCCTGCATGATAACGCTTGGCCTCACGTTGCCAAAACCGTGAAAGCCTACCTGGAAACGCTTAAATGGGAAGTCCTATCTCACCCGCTATATTCCGCAGATATCGTACCGTTAATTTTTTATTATTAATTCCGTTCGATAGCACATGGTCCGCTCAAAAGCAGTTCCACTCAAAAGGCGATATCGAAAAATGGCTCGATTCTTGGATAGCATCAGAAGATGAATAGTTTTATCGTAATGGCATTCGAATTTTGCCAAAAAGATGGAGAAAAGTTGTGTTTCGCGATGGGCAATACTTCGAATAATTCATTTGTAACCTTTTCCTTACAATCAATTTAACTTTTATTAAAAAAATTAGCGAGAACTTTTTATTAAAAAAACTTAGCGTAACTAATACTAAGTATGGATAGTTCTAGGTATGGATTAAAAAGACCGTGGCTTATCTACAAAACGACTAGAGCCTGCAAGCAGATTCGACGGGTTCGTAGAAAGTATGGCAACCAAGAAGTTTTAACTTTGTAATGGCGATAGCCAGTAGAGGAGAAAGAGTCTAGGTGTTTCCCACCTTACCTTCCTTATTACAATTTTCAAAAGGTGCGTCCTTTAAAATCATTAAAATTAGGACACCTATCATTGCATAGATGCAAGCCTTGATGAAATCTAACAATTCAATGAACATTTTACGTTCCACTCTGGGTCAGCACACTTTCGTAACCCCACGGCTAATGTAGTCATACATTCCTTTAAACTCACTGTTAGCGAGCTCAAGGCCTTCTGCTATCTGAGTGGGTGCATACTTACCTAAAAGAAGCCACACTTCGGACAAATGCATCTCCTGCCACCTTGATGACTTCTGTTTGAACGGACTACAGTGGTCTGAAACAAGAGCTGATTCAGAGCTCCTGACAGCAGACTCTCTCTCAAACCTTCCCCTTTAGCTTCGATCCATCCGCGAAAATCCTCGTTTCCAGCAACTGCACCCCACTCACTTAACTTCCGGAGGTACTTCCATACTTGGCCATTTATATTTTAAAAAAATTTGGAATCCCTTGTTCCCGTAGTTAATGTTCAGAAAGTTCTGGTGGTCAGCAGGATTTTTCTATTTATCAACCGAGTTTATTTTCAAATTTCCAAGCTTGATATAACTTTGTTATCAGCAAAAAACATCTATGTACAAATACCTACATACATTATTCATGATTAATCAGTGTAATCATAAAAAAAATCTGGACAACAAACTTGTGTTAAGAAGATGAGAATTTCCGAAAGCTCTAAAACTTTTTTTGTTTGCAAAATATTTTTTTCTAGTTCCAGAAATTTAGTTAGATCTTAAAGAGAGATAATCGTCCACAATGCCAAAGAAACACAAGCGACGTGATAAAAGTGATTTGGGTCCCGATTTTGTGGCGCCCGATGGCGGCTGGGGTTGGGTCGTCTGCATAGCTGCCGGTCTAAGTAATGTAAATCACTGTAATTGAATTGCTCGGTAACTGTTTACCTAAAATTGAATGAAAGTTTTTCTCTCTAGCTGGCCATGTATCCACCACTACAACAATACGGCATGATTTATCGACAACGCATGTTTAACTTGGGATTCTCTGCCAAAGAGACCACCACCATCGCGAATATCATGTTGAGTTTAGCATCCTTAGTTGGTAAATATAAAATATCAATGTAGTATACCAGAATCTATTAAACACCTTATAATTTTTTATGATGCTTAGGCATTGTAAATGGTGCCATGTTTCGACGATTTACATTCCGGCAGGTTGCCATTGTCGGCAGCATTTTGATATTTAGTGGTATTTTATTATCAGCTGCTTGTACCACATTTTGGCAGTATGTGCTTTGCGTATCGGTCATATATGGTAAGTACTTACGGAAAAGTTTTTTTTTCGATTTTATTTGCTTTCGTTACCTCGAGATAGGCATCGGTCAGGGTCTCAACGTGGCCGCTTTATCGTTGGCCGTGAATACGTACTTCAAAAATCGGCGACGTCGTGCATTCGGCTTTATGTGGACCATTACCGGCTTAGGACCCATTATATTTCCACACTTCACCTCACTAATACTAATCTACTATGGAAGTCCGGGTACCATTCTAATTTATGCTGGAATTTCTCTAAATGTGTTTCTCTGTGCTTTGACACTGCAACCAGTATTATGGCATACTTCCAAAGCGCCGCTCGAACGTGAGTTGAAGCTACTACAAAAGCCTGTCTTAGCCGATAGTTTAAATACTGCGATACCTTCAACCACAATGCAGCTTCAAGTCGAGTCGGAATGCAAGAAATCTACAACACAGCTGGAAATAGAGCCTGAATGCAAGTATTGTCAATACATGAAACGTACTAGCCCCAGTGTGGCCGCAACACAATTCGATTTTGACGACCATGACTTGGCTAAATCGAGCCGTGAGCTTCGTGAACCCGAGCAGCCATTGTTATCACGTGCAAACGATGAGCGCGAAACAGTGAACTTGCCATATACTAAGCTTGAGAAACAGTCAACTCAAAAAGCACCAATTGCTGAGGCGGAAGAGGATAATGATGAAGACATTAAAGACCAGGAAGCGAAAGAAAATAGCAGTGCTGAAGTAAATCATGCCCTAAAAGAGAATTTTCCAACAGAATTCCGCTGCACCTGCGCTGAAGAAAGAGAGAGAGCATTATTGGGAGACCACAACAGCGGTGAACTGAAAAGTCCGCCAATAATATTAGCAGCAAACCAAGAGAAGATCGAGCTTTTAAACCCGAAATTAGACATTCACACGGAACACAAATTGACTTTCAAACAGAAGCTGGTGAAATTCTTTGACTTGGATCTTTTAAAAGATTTCACTTTTGTCAATTTAGTTATGGGCATGACAGTGATGATGTTTGCCGAGATAAACTTCTCTATTTTGATACCCTTCATTTTAGATCAATACGGTTATAGTAATGAACAAATCTCCACCGCTATGTCCATGCAGGGTGGCATGGATATCTGCGTGCGCTTCCTAGCACCAATTGTGCTGGAAAGAGCAAAGAACTTGAGTAATCAAGTATTATTTGCGTTTGGCATTATTGCCATCTCTCTCGGACGTCTATTGATTACGTTAACCGACTCCTACCGTATTACATTGGCCCTCTTTGTACTCATCGGCTTCGGTAGAGGTTTCCGTACTATATTTTCATCTCTTATTATACCCTCATATGTGCCTTTGAAGCGTTTGCCAGCGGCATCTGGTCTACAGCTGGTCTGTAATACTCTATTTACACTTGCGGTTGGGCCAATTTTAGGTGAGTATAATTATTTCGGTAACTACTTTGGTTTATTATATTAACGTTATATCTTTTAGGTGTCATCACCGATGCCAGCAGTTACACAATGACAATTCATTTCCTTAATTTACTAACCTCGCTTGCGTTGCTCTTCTGGCTATTGGAGTATCTGGTGCGTCGCATGTTAGGGAAAAAGGCGAAAACTCAAACAGAAAGCTAGGACTTTAATATTAAGAAGAAAATTATTTTGGCTGTAAATAAATATAAATAGTTTCTAAAATTAGTATTTATTCTTGCTTCTTTAGTTTGTTTGTTTTTTGGGTCTGTAAACTGCATATATGTATGTATGTACCTACATTGATCTGCTTTCCCAACAATTAGACGCGGTGTACTATACTTATCAATTATATAAAATTGGCCTAGACTTCCTCTAACTCCAGTACTACAACATAGTGGATTTCGGTCTTCACGTTAAGTTTATTCTGTTTATATTGGTCAATATGAGATATATTTTAATAAAGTTAAGGGTAGACCTAGTGTGACAGCCTAAAAAAGCCGATTTTTTGGGAATAAAAAAGCTTCCACAAGGTGATCTCCAAAGTAAACAGGACTTTTTGAATCTAGCGCCCATCTATATGTAGACTGTTATCTTTATCGATTGTCCAGTGAGAATTACATGACATTTTATCGATTGGAAGTGAAGTTATTGCGTTTTAAGTGTCAATTTGCTTGTGTTGTTTGTGCAAAAATGAGCTTCGAACAAAGAGCAGAGTGCACAAGTGGTTTCAACGTTTTCAAAGTGGTCGTAAGGACATAAATGACGATCAACATGTGGGCCAATCAAAATCCGTGATCACCGGAAATTCCATCGAAACTGTACGTGAATTCATCAAAAATCAGCCGAAATCATCATTGAAATTCATGGAAATGAAATTGAACATCTCGAAAACATCGAATTATCGCATTTTGACCGAAAATTTGGGCTTACGAAAGGTGTGTGCACGGTTTGTTCCGCAAAAATTGACAGACGACCAAAACCGTCTCATCGATCGACGCTTGTGACCGATTACACTGGCCTACACTCATTTTGGTGCCTAAGATTTTATACCTGATTTTGGATGTATTTTGTGAGTTGATACGAGAAAACAAGTCACATTTTCCATATCAGCTCTTGTTCATAAGAAAGAAGAAAAAACATCTAGTAGCGGGAATGTGGTTCATCCTACCTACTATACCGACTACTGATGCGCACAGAGCTGCACCAAACCAAACATTTTTTTTTTGTAGGCCAGTGTTATTTGACCAAAACTCACATTTTAACCATCAACCACTCACCGTATTTACCTGATATGGCACCGTGCGACTTCTTCCTTTTCGAACAAATGCATTTGCCCATGAAAGGAAAGCGTTATGCAGACGTAGAGGCCATTCAAAAGGCTTACACCGGCACACTGGCGGCCATTCCGGCCAACAAGCTACTTAAAACACTTGTTCGACATGCTTTTGGACCGTGCAAAAAGCCGTATTGAAGCAGAAGAAGACTATTTCGAATAAAATAAATTGATTTTGCCGAAAAGGGTTTTAAAGGCAAAAAAAGGATATATTTGTGTTTTTTTTTTGCGGCGACATGAGTGGTATAATTTGATTAAATTTAATGACATATTTTAGCACAACTTTTGAGGTATATTAGAAAAAATATTCAATGAAAAATATTAATAAATAAGCCTCTGACGGTAAATCTCCAGAAGCGCCTTGAAAAAAGTGGTGAAGAGAGACAGGTGTAAAAAAACTGGCGCATCCTGGTGACTCTCCTGGTGGTCTGAAAAAAAAAATCAAAAGAAATTCTTAATCAGGAACACGAAAAAAAATTTTTGAAAAATGGCGACTGCCTGAAAATAAAAATCATTTTTTACGTGTTTTTTTTGAAATTCCTGAATTTTTTTAAAATATTAAAAACAAAAATTTTGACACGATGCTGGTAGGAACGATAAAGGATTATATAACGAAGGCTCACACAAAATTTCAAGTAAACCGGTTGTATAGAACTTGAGATAATGCCGGTACCGTGTGGAAAAAAGTAGTTTCGAGAAAAACGCGTTTAAAAAATTCGATACGGCCGAACCGGGCTAGGTACTGCGTCACTAAAGTAACTGTAGCTCTTAATATAATTTTAATTTTTAAAAATCCTTAGGAGGATATGTTCTTAAGGGTCTAAACTTTAAATATATGAAAATAAAAATCGAATTTTTTAAAATTCTAGAGTAAATACCCCCATAAGGTAGATTGAAGTAAACGCAATATTAGCCTGAGATATTTACCTTCGATCTGTTTACATTCATTATGGCTCTAGATAGACATTCAGAACTGCTTCCAAATTGCTTTATGCTAAATGGCCCAGAATTTAAAGCAATATTCTTAATATTCGTGCATCCTTTTGAGAGGTCAGATTCAATAAATAAATATGTATATAGAATATAGGGAAGGAAAGAAATAATAAATATTTGAAAAAGCGATAAAAGGTTTCTGAATAGAAAAAATGTGTGTAGAAATGTTCTCGCAATGGCAACTTATATATTTTATTATAATTTACTGACCAGAATTTAAGAATTACATATATTATAATAATTTTAAAAGCCAAGAAAGGTAGCAACCATATGCTTGATTCTTAAGAGTTAAGAGAAAGAGAGTATAGCATTAAATCGTGAAAAACTATATACTAGTATAAGTAAATATATATGTGTATATGTATATATATACCTATATATTGAAATGTGTATTCAACAAGTCCGGGGGAAAAGCTCTTTTAACGGAATAATTGCAAAAATATGTTGTTTTGTTTATTTTTTACCGGCAAGAAATGCTGCTAGTGCGCATGCGTCAATTTATGAAACTTCTGAAATTACGCTCAAATGAGTTTTCGTTTTCTCGGCTCTATTTTGTATTCGAGTAACAGGGTTAACATAAAGATAAATTTATATTTTAACTACATTTGCACTTAACTTACTTGTAAACGTTTTTTCCTGTGGTAGGCAAAAAATTCTAACGTATTTCACATAGTATTCACTTTCATATAAATCAACATTTTATTGTCACTGGCATTTTAGCTCGTTTATGGCATTTTCAGCATCTCTTAGTAAGCAGTCTTTGAAATCTTTAACAGGTAGAAGTTTAGTTTTTTTAGCGATGACGTACTACGTTTTAAGTGATATATTCTAAATCGGTTAATTTAGGTGATCCAACCTAGTTGTTATTTGTTCAATAGTTAGGCCGGTCTGAAGGTAAGATAGAAAAATTAAATTTCACTCTTTCAGACTTCCAGACTTTATTCATGTATTTAAATAAATAAACAACAAATTATATTGGCAAACGAGCAGTATTAAAATCTGCAGTAAGATTTTGAAAATGTGTTAACTTTTCATACTTTATTTATCAGTTTGATTTTAGAATATATATTTTTTGCTTTCAATACCCTATCCGAATTCCAATACTAGATTAATTTCCGCCAATGGTCTACTCAATAATCGATTTCTCATATTGAAACAAAATTTGAGTTTTGGTTAAAAAATGGTTTTATATTGGCTATATCTGACAGCGGAAATTAAAAAATTTATGCTACAGACATATGTATACATATGTATGTTATATGTTATAGTGAATCATAAGCAATAAAAAACTCAATTTAGATTTTTTTGATGATACGTTATTTTGCATTTTAGGGGACGGTATGCTCAAATGCATTTCAAAAATTGCACACTTTTGGTTCAATTAAATAAATCAATCATCTATTTTCGTTTAATTAACAATGATTTGGTTAATTTAAAAAATTCTGATGAAATTTTCAAATTTATTCTGTCATATTGAATCGGTGTGTGTCTTCTCTTAATTCGGTAAATATAGAATAATTTCGTTAACTGTGATATATACTTGCCGATTGAGTCGACTACAAATTTCAAAAACCAAGCCAATTCTCTTTAGGAATCGATGAGAGATATAATAAGTATTGGGAAACAATTCATTGGAGATCTTTGAAGCGTCCTTGCATGACCTCTTCATATACCTACATATATTGAGTGATAAGCCGTTTCAAGCCCTTCAAATCGCAGGGACTCGACGGTTTATTTCCGACTCAATTACCATGGGTCGGGAAATATTCCTTCTTTTAAGCACGCATTGTACATTTTCCTGCAGTTTGGAATGCCAATTAATCCAGGAGCTTTGCTGCTTTTAATTTTTCCGGCTATCTTAAGCATAAGAAATACTGTCGTAAACAAAGTGGTCGACTCTGGTTAGTAAGTCTGGTTAAAGGGGTGGTGCAATCAAACTATGTCTCTTCATTGTAGAGAAAAGTCAACGTAATATGCATACATATATACAAGTATATATCTAAATATACAAATCTAAAAGATTTTAGACCAATTAGTCTTTATTCATGGGTCTTAAAAACGTTGGAAATACTAATTGAAATACACGTAAGAAACAAATTAAGCCCAGAAAAACTGGCAGTTCGTAGTATCCTTATCCTAAAGGAAAATCCAAAGAAACAGCACTAAGCTCAGTGGTAACAAAGATTGAAAAATCTCGAGAGGTAAAAAAAGGCATATGTACTTACATATGTACATGTCCATTCGAATGTGGACAACGAAAGCTTTCGATGCGCTGCTATAAATGCTCTTCGAAAGTCTGCTGAGCGACGGCACGATTGTCAATTCGTTTGGTCTACGACTCACATACATACATACAAATATACATATGTATGTATGTACACAAACATTCGAGTTTGTTTCCACGACAAAATAGCGTCCGAAAAGCCACATCCGTTAGCAACTCTCTTCTTTCATTGTGAAATTCTCACAAATTCTTGTCTCGCTGTTAACAAGTTAGGGCAAAATGTTAGAATACGAAACGGCCATTGCACAGTTCGCCAGTAGAATTTCGCCGATACGGTCACAATCAGCTTAAACAATAAAGTATAAAAGAAAAAGTGTAGCAAATTGCCGTTAGTGGTTAAGAACTATTCTAAATGTGGGGAGCGGTGATAAGCCAAAGTAGCCGTTGGGTCTGAGTGAAGCGTAATATTTGCATAAACGAGAGGTATTAAATTCTGTTATGAGGTTAAGAAATATAGGAACATACTATACATACTTGCATGTACATACATATGTACTTATGTATATGTTTGCAGATGTGCATAATTTATTTTTTAACGAGAAGCAGTGCAAAAATTTAGAAACAACGAAGGGGCAATTAACAGTGTTTAATTTATGTGCTAGTTTATGGCACACAGCTTGGCGCGTGGCAATAAAGTTAGTGAATATTTAAATAATCAAAAAAAATAAGCAAAAAACAGTCACAAGTGTGATAAGAGTGGGCATCTGTGTGGTGGCAAAATGTTTGCGTAATGAAATTTTCATTCAAATATTGGATTTTCGGTGATATGCACACATTGGCTTGCTGAATGAAAATTCTCAGTGAGCGACAAAGTGAAAATAGCTGTGTTTATACATAAATATATACATATGTATGTGTGTACATTCATGCAGACAAATGCTGCTTTGACCTTGCTGAACTTGAACCTGTAAGAACGTGAAAAAACTTGAACGTGAAACTATTGCTGCAACCGAATGCAGCAGTCGTCATAAATACGTATGTACACGAGTGCAACCAAATCTCAGCACTTGCATGTGCGCGTGGGTGCATGTGCGTGTGCTTGTGTGTTTGCAAAAACGATTCACTGCCGCTAATACTAAACATTTATACTAAATATAAAAACAAAACTTGTGCCAACTTTAAATATACATACATATATACACAGACATTCAGTCACAGCGCGAGTTGCATTCGTGACTGTCAACGCATTCGCCAAATTCTTGTTACAACAAAGCACTAGTTCGCGTATTCTTAGTGCCGTCGTCATAGATTGCCGGTAGTAAAGTTAGTTGTAAAAAATGAAAACAACAAATAACAGCAACAAAGCAAATATTGTGGTGCAAATATGAAATTTTGATTTGTGTTTAGCAATAAAAAGTGCATTGGCGTTTTTAACATCCCGTAGTGGCAAGCGTTATATTATATGTACATGTATGATACACATACATATGTATGTATGTATGTATGTACATAATAACAATTTATATACACATGTACATATATAAAAATATTATATGATTATAGTATGCAATTGGTGTGGAAATGAATGCAATAAAATCAAATTTAGTGACACTAATTTCTTTATTTTCAACAGCACTTAAACTAGGCGAATGATAATTGCGTTGTTTTTCAAACAAATTTATTCACACTGCTTTGAAAGGGTAAGAAATTTTTAATATTTCTAAATTTTTAGTTAGTAGTGAAGTAAAAATTTTGTTATTAAAAAAAGAGTGGAGTTACATAAATCTACAACAAGAAAATTGATAAATCATGCTTAAAAATAATGTAGCAATGTCCTGATCGTTCCGATGTGGAAAGAAAATATTCGAAGAAAAAGTAAAAAAAGTGTATTTCGCGATTTTAAACGAAACGGTCCATTTTAACTGGATTAAAATTATTGAATATAAAATTAATTAAATGAAAAAGTTAGAAATTTACAACTAATACTTTCCATTTACAATAACGGTGTTTAAAAAAGCACCCTTTCGAAAACTCAGTAATGCTATATACCGTCTGATAAATTTTTACCTGGAATGACAAAAAAGAAGCACGGTTTTACATATTTAAATACAAATATCTATTGATCCCTTCAAAATAGACTTCTTTTGAGCCAATGCAACCATGCGAACGCTTAAACCAATTCTCCATAAATTTGTTATAAGCCTTGTATTTTGGTTTCGGCTCATTTGGCCATTCGCCAGATTTTTTGATAGCTTCGACGTGATGTGCTGAACACGTAGAGAGCGACAGATTCAAATATTAAAATACACACTTTCTTAAGGACACAGTTATGTAGACAGCTGCACGATTACATATTTACAAACACATGTCTCTTCAGCTATGTTCGTCTCACCCAGGTTGTGTTTGCAAAAGATTCAGGCCTTTTCCTAAGAGTTTAGCATTGTCGCACTTCTTACCCAAAACATTAATCAAATTGTGTTGAGTCGATCCATAAGAAATGTTAAGATTCTCTGCTAACTCTGTGACGATTTTTTAGCACTGTTTTTTAACTTCTTTAACAGCGGGAGATGACGACTTGCACGAGACAAGTTTTACACTCGAATACTTATGTTCGTGGCACCACAAAACACAAAATTTCAACCAAACTCTTTGCTAAATTTTGCTCCACGGTAAAAATCGTCAGACAGATCGCGTCATAAACAAACAGCTGTGAAGCACACACTAATTGACATATGGAGATCAAACTTCACATGAATATAAAATAAAATTATTTCAATCTACGCAAATATTATATATTTTCGATATTCGGTTTGCGCTCGCAGTCTGACGTTCAAATTTATGGGCGGTCAGAATTAGTGATGATTTTTTTTCTATTCTGTTACTCGGTAGGGCTGTGCGTTTAAGGGGGTCATCCCATGTGATGGGCTCAAAAAATCAAATTTTTTTTTTCATAAATTGCTATCTTAAAATGTCTAGAATACGGTAGTAAAGGGATTTTTGAAAATTCCAAGTCGTTTTAAAGATACAGCAGGTAGAAGCAAGTGCTGTTCGGAGCGCTGAGTTGGCAGTTACGGTTGGAGCCTATTGTGACTTGAAACTTTAAACGCGTTTTTCTCAAAACTGTGTTTTTCAAACTGTCCTCCATCGTATCTCAAAAACGGCTCGACCGAATGACTTGAAATTTATAGGACATACTCAACACATATAGACGCATCGAATGAACTATTATCAATCGAAGATCTGCAAAATTTTATTTTTTTATCGCAAAAAACACAAAAAAAAACGGAAAAATCCCAACTTTTATTTCAAATGTCTACCAAAAGTCCAATTTTTTGTATATTCATTTGATAATAGTTCATTCCGTGCATTTAGGCATACAGTTTAAAACGCCGTTTTTTTTTTGTTCAGATAAGCCAATCAGTCGGAATCGTGGAGGGAGTGCAAGCTCATTTTTTCGAGACGGGGGTGTTCAGAACGCTGTAACTCCAGTTATACACAATATTTTTAGTTAAAAATTTATATTTATATTGTCGAAATATATATTAATAAATAATATTAAACTTGAATATTAATCTCTTTACTGGTCGTAGAAAAAAAATCCTAAAAAATCCCTAAAAAACAGGCCATCACATGGGATGACCCCCTTAAGTATTAATCAAAATTTCTATTAATCTAAGTTTAATTACTCTATTATTTGATTTACTGAAATGTTTCAATATTCAAAGTCATGAGTAATCAAAGTTTGATTAGACAAACAAACAAAATATTTGGGCAATTGGGTTTAATTTTTTTTATTATCAAAAGGTCAATTCTTAGTATAATGAGTAATGCGTAATCAGATCTTTTTTTTTGAAACTACATTTGCACATAAAACTTACTATTATACATATTTTTAAAACGGCTCATTACATTACAGTGCATTTTATGTATTAATTAAAATATTTAGTTAGCTAAAAACTGATTAAAAGTTGCCTGCTGTGCAGCACATACACATATTAAAACAAAATAAGTTAACTTCAGTTGCACCGAAGCTATAATACGAGGGGTATAGGTGCATTTCTTTTAGCAACTATTACTGTTTGGTATAACTAAATTTGAAAACGGAACGAAACAACGGTTTGCTGGTTCCTTCAAGTCAAAACAACACTCAAAAGATCTTTTATAAAGAATTTTATATTGCTTTTGATCAGTCAGTTTAAATGACAGTTATGTGCTATAATAGTCCGTTCTAATCAAAATATTTCGGTTAGGTTGAAGCTTTGCCTTCGACAACAATTCAATCTGTGGAAAATTCCTTGTCAAATAAAAAATGTTTCTATACATTTTCCTCGGCCAGTTTGAATGACAGCCATATACTATAGCTTTTTGATATCGGCGATTCTGGCAAATGAGCAAGTTCTAAGAGAGAAAAGTACATGTGCAAAATTTCAGACGGACGGACATGGCTAAATCGGCTCACCTTGACTCACCGCTGATCATTTGTATTTATAACGAGTCTTTCAATAAGAGCGCTACAAAAAAAGGGTTAGGATATCAATGAAGTTATTTATTCCTGTGAAAGTACATTTAATGTAATTATGTATGGAACTCGCTTTATTTTGCACGGTCACCACAGGCAAGCTTGCAGAAGTCCAGACGGTAGTGATTCCCATTCACAGTAACGTGTCGGTCTTGATCATCACCGAAGAAGTACGGCCGAATGACGCCGCTGACCTATGAACCACACCAAACCCTAATTTTTTCGGGATGCAATGGTGACTCATGGAGAACGTGTGGATTGATGCCTGACCAATAATGCATATTTTGCTTATTGACGAAGCCATTCAGCCAGAAATGAGCTTTATCGGTGAAGATGATTTTTCGATGAAAATCCGGATAATTTTTAAGATGTTGCTCAGCCCAATTCACGATCATACGACGATTTTGGTGATCAAGCGGCTTCAGTTCTTGCGTCAATTTGATCTTGTAAGGATGTAGGCCAAGATCTTTTCGCAAAATTCGTGTGAGAGATTGATTTAGATCCTCTTCAATTGAGCAATATTCTCTACAGTACGGGGTACTTCTTTATCTCAGTGTACGAGATCATTTTGTACTGTGCCTGTGGGTTAAAATTTTTTCACTAGACGCTCAAGTGTTGATCGGGCAGGACGATTATGACGACCATAAATTGGACTTAGCGCTCTTAAAGTTGAGGCCACTGAGTTCGAATTTCGGTAGCAAATTTTACTAATTTCGACTCGTTGTTGGATCGTATATCTTTCCTTGATAAAATGGTAGAGAAATGTCAAAACAGCGGGAAAAATATGGCGTCGTTTGCTGTCCTTATCAGTCTATTTCTAGCTGAGTGTTACAAACTTCGTGACAAACTTAATGTACCCTGTTCAGAGTATAGTAAATAAATAAATGTTAAATTAGCCGATTAACAAACGTTTTGAACTGTCATATTCTTGTACTGTATATTTTAGTAAAAGAAAATATTACTAAACAACTTTCTGGATTATTGCACAACCATACTACTCAGTTATTATGACTTAAATATTTTCAAGAGTATATTTTTCCATGTTTACATGTCTAAACCACTTTTGTTAATATCACCTATGTAATCCCGACTTTTATAAAAATAACTTAAGATAAGAATTTAAAAATATATTTAGTTCTAACTAATATCTTGTTATTTATTTCTAAATTCGTATTTGAGAGCTGTCAAAACAATCCCCTAATTCTAAAACATTAAAATTATATCGTCTTCTTAGATATTTAAGCCTTTTATACTTTGGAATTATAAAAATTATATTCTGCAGTTTAATTATAATTCAATATAGTAAGTCAAACAGTATTTTTAATAGTATAATAAATTAATGAATAATAATAATGTTAATTATATTATGCCCAGCCGTGATTGTTACCAAAAAGTACGATAATTTTCCTCATTTATGCTTGTATTTTACACTTCTTTAACACCGAAAAACAACAAGTTCATTGAAAAAATTTAACTTTTAATTAAAAAGTGACAAAAGTGTGATGAAAGAGTTCCTCTTATATGACTAGATCGAAATTGTTGACACTTTCCTACACGCATCCCTGAATTGCCCGCACTTAGAGTGATATTACACCTGTGGCTTATTTATTCGATTCACTTATCGTTCAGTAGACAACAGAGTTATTGATGAAATTGATAAGATTAGCAGAGCCATTATGCCTATCATTAACTTGTCTTAATGCTGTCTACTTTCGTTGCAAACTCTTATAGAGTATTACAATTTATCTGATTATTAAATTTGCGATACTTGTCAGTTGTTGAGGGTCCGCAACTGCTTGGCAACTTAAGATAATGAATGCTCTACTATTTGATTAGTGTGTAATAAAATTTATATTATCTGGTTGAAGTACTGGCATACCGTCGGGTGGACTGTGTAAAGAATTCGAACGACTATAGTCGACGATGTGCGTTGCGGTTTGCCTTGAGAAAGCTTCGTGTATCGGTCAAATGATAATATGTATTAATTCGAAAATACTTTTCTTAAATTTTTTTAGTTTAATTAAGCTTAATGCTGTTTCGCGCACTTCAATTTTTTGCTGTACCATCTTAATTTCTCAGCAAAAAATCAATATTGTTGAAATTCTGCCCTGGGAGCGACGTTTGGTGCGGCATGTGATCGGTTCTGTTAGTGACTTCTTCGTTCTAACAGCACAACGTCCAAAAATAATGCTTTGAGCAAACGGCTAATTTACCCTTTAACGTTACACTTTCATGAATTGTGCCCGATTTGTTCCATGTATACTACTGTGATCAAATTGAAAAATTTATACTTCGCGTGTTTTTCGAATCGGTAATTTTCACGTCAAAATATTTATTAGTATTTGAGATACGCGTCGTTTTGTGAAGCTCTAAAAGGGAATACTTCGATTTTTACTATGTCTGAATTCATTGAACAAAGAAGTGCGATAATGCACCATCTCACTGCATTGGTTATTCGTGATGATTTCGCCACATTTTCAACTAATATCGTGCCGCAACCACAGCATTCGCCTGATTTGCCTTCGTGTAACTTCTGTCTAATCAGCAAATTCACATGACCACTTTGAGGACACCGTTTTGACTCAAGTGAGAATATAAAAGCTGAATCGAAGAAGGCTCTGATGGTCATCACGACGGAGGATTTTTCCAAGTGCTATGATGACTGCAAAATTCGTTGGCATAAGTGTATTGTAGCGGGAGGGGATTACTTTGAAGGAGATGAAATGGACAGTGATTTTTTTGTTAAATTTTTATTTTTCGTTTATAGCAACAATAAGAATCTTTCTAACATTTTTGAAAGAAGTAATGCATTTAAAAAAAGTTTTAATAACTATTATTTTCTCTACCTGTATACAATGCACTGAATAGGCTTTCAAGTTTTGTGAAAAAAAGAAGAGATGGCAATTTGAATAAAACATACTTATTTGTCGTATTTTATTATGGTTTCAAAAACGAGAACCCGTATTGAAACAAACTGATCTAGATCCGACTTCAGAACGCTGGTTGGAAGTGAATTTTAAGAGGTTTCAGGTGGATCTTGAAATTAAAAAATAAAAACCCGTTTTATGCGAGTTTTTTAAAGACATTTTACTTATAACTAAATCAAAATAATGTACACTTACAGAGTTTAAAATTCTTTAATAAATGGCGATTGATTTTGAAAAATTCTGGATTTCATTATTGCTGTAGTCGATCTCTTAGAGGACCACCAAAAAATGAGTCAGGCGGTAAGGAAGATTTTTCTGCTTTTGATTTTTGACGGCTTTTCATAAAAGTGCTTCCTGTACCAAAATTAGACTTCAGAGTGGTTAAAAAGTCGAAATAATTGTAAAAAATCTGTGATTATTACCTGACAAGTATAACTAAGAAGATCCGGTGAAAATCTCAAATTGATTTGTTCGGCCAAAAATTTTCCTCCTCACTTAAAGAATTCCTACAAATACGTTCATATCCCGGAAATTTCGATTTCTTTGATGATATGTTGTTTTGCATTTTAGGTGACGATATATACATATGTACATACATATGGCAAAAAAAGCTTTTATTTCGAATTCACAAGTGGATACAACTTCTTAAACATTCCGCAAGGTCGTTCAGTTTAGTCATAACAGGCCTCTGGATATTCAAGAATATATTACTTTTTGTTTTTTAAGTTCTAAAACAATGAAAATATAAGAAGAAACTACCCATTTAGTATGTCCAGAAGGTTTCAATTTCAATAACACAAGTGACGAATTTGTATATGAGACCGTTTAAAATAAATAAAGCATAATTTTCCTCAAGAAACATTCGTTCAATAAAATAAAAAAAATAATAATTAAATGTGCGCATGGCCTTGCCTACATTTGTTTTCAACTTATTATTATGTATGTTTGCTGTTAAGAAAATATTTTTTTCTATATTATATTCACCGAGTGCAAGCAAAACATGTGCCAATATAACGGCAAATCAAGCTTGCGGAAATTTTTCCAACCATCATAAAATAAGCAGTAAAACACAACTGTTGGGCGTCACATAATATTTCCATTAATTCAAACATTTATCTCTTCGTACGTGTCGCTATGAATACTCACTTAAATAGACTTGTAGAAATGCCCATAGTGAAATGATCTTAATTGGTAAAGAAAATTCACAAAGAGGGTGTTTATTTAGAGGTATAAAATATTCTACTAGCGTAACTGTGAAATTAAGTATTAAAGTAAACACATGTGCTTCACACTGATGTTCCGTATGGCAAAATCTATTTTAAGCTGCAATGATGTTTATAAATCGCTAATATTTAGGAAAATTTTACTTCTTACTACAATTTTATAGAGCACCTCGCTTGAATAACGGTTCACCCAGTATGATATTATCAGCAATATAAATAAGTAAGGAAGGGCTAAGTTCGAGTATAACCGAACATTTTATTCACTCCAAATTTCAGTTCTAAAACCAGCCAAATGGATTGGGGTCCAGATATTTGGTGTCTGGGATCGTGAAAAGTTACAACCTTATTTCATTCCATTTTTGTATTGTTGGACATAAGATTAGATACTTTGCCCTTTCCTTCCAAAATTTAATGCTTTTGGTCCAATTATTGAAAGAGCTATCGAACTTTTAGTATTGATTACGTGGTTACTATTTTATTTTTCCCATTCCCACAGCGTATGAAGAAACGAAAAAAAGACTTCTTCCCAGCATATTTGGTGGACTTCAGTGGTTTGGAAGATACGTATATTAAACCATTAAGACGCGGGGCCATGCCCACTTAAAAAAAAAATTATCAACAGCTGCCCCTTGTTATTGTAATCTCCTGTAACAAATTACTGGCCTCTTCTGAGTGCGCAAGAGCAAGTTTCATCAAGATATCTCAATTTTTATTTAAATTATCGCTTGCAATGACAAACGTACAGACACAGGACAGATAGTCACCTCGTCTCGTCATTATGATTTTTTTTTGGGTGATAGAAACAACCGTTAGGTGAACGAAACTATTATATTCTATAGCAGCATGCTGCGAGAGTATTAAAAGAACATGCAAGTAGTCTTCTTTATAATTCAATTTATGAGGGTAAATTCAATGGTTTATGCTGCTATATATTATGATTTATTAGTTGGAAACCAATATTCGAAGTGCTATTGACTTGTTAAGATCGGCTTTATTGGAAACACTCGAAAAAATTGACTGACGCAAATGCTATCCAAAGTACCTTAAGTAGCCCCTGTATAAAAAGTTTGTCTCAAACACTAAATTTTATCAAGTTTACTATTCGTTTCAGAAGTTTAATTTCCAGCAGGGTCACTTGCACAAGCTTGCTTATCGTTTTATATTGATACACACGAATGCAGGGAGAGTATGTACATAGTGTGGCATATCGATGTATTTAGTCCAATTAAGCGAAAAGAGAGTAGCAATTCCTGGTTTTTGCGCAATAGTTTTGTTCCAACGCTTTCCAATATATTGCAATTTATTGCTACTCATTTATTTTATATGTTTAATGAACGATTATTGTGTATAAACACAAATGCTTAATAAGTAGCACGTTATGCTCGTGCCGTTAGAGATTGTTATTTTTGATAAAACTATTTGTTTTAGATATTTTTATGGGCACGTAAATTGAGGACAATGGCCAAGAAGATTACACTTATTTTAAAATTGGTTGCAATAGAGAAAGGACTCGTAACTCTTCAGCAGTACTTAGACCAGAAGGTACTCTCACCAGAGATCTTACAACCTCTGGAGGAATTACGACGTTCTTAAATTAGGCAGAAAAGGCACAACACTGTAATTAGACTTCGGAAAAGAGGGAACTGCTTCTGGCTACTTCTTCATCTTTATTTGCCAATTCGTATTCGAATATTGCTGATCATACAACATTTAATAATATGTACAATATTAATAAGAGTCTAATCGACAAATACGTCATAAAAATAGCTGAGTCTCGCTGGAATCAATGCCTGACTTGCTCAACAAGCAGGCTAACGTGGCTTGAATGGAATATGGACCGTACATGCCGACTGAAATTTAAGAGGAATGATATAAGAACTTTAGAAGATAGAAGAGGAGGAGACTATTAAAGATCTTCTATGCAAGTGTAAAGCTCTATATAGGAAAATAATCGGAACTACCGGCGAAGGTTTCTTGATAACGTCTCGAAGAAACCCTCAGAACTTTCGTAGAAGCACGGGAGGGTTCAGAGTGGAGCCAACAGAGAAAGGGGATTTTAGTATCGGTAGTATAACAATAGGCTTCCTAAAAGCATAGATGCGTCGTTAGACAGCAACTGTACTTAACTACCTACCTAAATTTATCGAAGGATTATGCTTCTTATATCCATCAGAGCATACTTTCCAAACACTTTTGTTCAAAAGTTGCTTTGACTAAATAAAAATCGGATTCGTTTTCTTTTTGCAAACGCAGCTGTCATGTCCCCCCAGTTCAGTTCCTCATCCAAATAAGTTAATTGAGTTCTTTACTTGAACTATGTTAAAATCAATCCAGCTTTTACACTTGATTTTTATACTCTCGCAACAATGTTGCTAAGGAGAGTAATATAGTTTTGTTCGCATAACGGTTGTTTGTAAGTCCTAAAACTAAAAGAGTCAGATATAGGGTTATATATACCAAAGTGATCAGGGTAACGAGTAGAGTCGAAATCCGGATGTCTGTCTGTCCGTCCGTCCGTCCGTCCGTGCAAGCTGTAACTTGAGTAAAAATTGAGATATCATGATGAAACTTGGTACACGTATTCCTTGGCTCCATAAGAAGGTTTAGTTCGAAGATGGGCAAAATCGGCCTACTGCCACGCCCACAAAATGGCGGAAACCGAGAACCTATAAAGTGTCATAACTAAGCCATAAATAAAGATATTAAAGTGAAATTTGGCACAAAGTATCGCATTAGGGAGGGGCATATTTGGACGCAATTTTTTTGGAAAAGTGGGCGTGGCCCCGCCCCCTACTAAGTTTTTTGTACATATCTCGGAAACTACTATTGCTTTGTCAACCAAACTCTACAGAGTCGTTTTCTTCAGACATTTCCATATACAGTTCAAAAATGGAAGAAATCGGATAATAACCACGCCCATCTCCCATACAAAGGTTATGTTAAAAATCACTAAAAGTGCGTTAACCGACTAACAAAAAACGTCAGAAACACTAAATTTTACGGAAGAAATTGCAGAAGGAAGCTGCACCTAGGCTTTTTTTAAAAATTGAAAATGGGCGTGGCCTCGCTCACTTATGGACCAAAAACCATATCTCAGGAACTACTAAACCGATTTCAATGAAATTCGGTACGTAATATTTTCTTAACACCCTGATAACATGTACGAAATATGGGTGAAATCGGTTAACAACCACGCCCTCTTCCAATATAACGCTATTTTGAATTCCATCTGATGCCTTTTCTGTATAATACGAGTATATACATTAGGAACCAATGATGATAGCGGAATAAAACTTTACAAAAATACGGTATTTGAAAAATATGTAAATGACGTATAATGAAATCTCGATTATCACTTTATCATGCGAGAGTATAAAATGTTCGGTGACACCCGAACTTAGCCCTTCCTTACTTGTTTTTATTTATTAACATACATATATTATCTCAATTTAATAGAGATAAGCACGATTCTAGAATTCTAATAAGCATCGAAAGATTTTAATTTTTATACTCTTAATTATTTTTATCCCAAAAAGCAAAACCGACTCGGTTTAAGTTAATTAGTATGAAGAAGTCATAAATTGAGATTTCGTTATTGAAACTGATTACAAATTATGTTTGCATGGGATATACATATGTACATACATATGTATTTACTTTATAGTACTGATAAGGTCTAACCGCAAAACTATGTGTGCTATATATTTCACCATCATGCGAAAAATGAAAGCTCCTAAATAAACAAATCTATACTAGAGTTATTAATTTTTTTTTTAATACGCTCTCCAATGTATTCCCAACCAACATTAGCCCTATGAAGATTCAATTTTATTACTAAGAAGTCTATAATTTATCAAAATATACAAAATATACAATTATGAAAAATTATAAGTTCACTTGAAACCATAAAAGTGCAACAAATAAAATCGTCTTTTTTTGTTCCAGAGCTGTGTAATCAATTTGATCGCATCAATTTTTCCCCAAGAAGCTGCTCATTTATCCGAACCGCCGATAATAAGCTAATATAGCATATAGTATAGCTGCCATACAAACTGAGCAATCAATATTATGTTCTTGTATGAAAAAGTTTTTAATTTCTCAAGATATCTTCATGATATTGGATATAGATTATTGCTCAAGGCAACGCTACAATTTCTGAATATATTTTTCAGATCGAACTACCATAGCATAATATCCAGACACTTTCTCCTATTTTGTCCAGAATTTGCAAGACTAAGGCTAAACAATATCGGAAGTCTTACATTCGGCGAACCGGAAGATATAGCGGAAGCTGACAGTAGTTGTCGTAACAAATTTGTGATAGGCTCAAAGCGGTTTGTCAATTTGTAAAATTCTATTATATAGGAGTTGTAGGTACCACAAAGGACCGACGTTCTTAGTTGTTCAAGTGAGATCCCTGTTAGGATCGACCTCTTAACCTAATCTAACTTCCCATCGCTTATAGCTATCATAAGAATTTTACGATCAAAATTAAGGTTTTGTATGAAAACCTTTTGCTCAAGTCAACGCCACAATATTCGAAGATATTTTCCAGATCGAAATTCAATACGATATAGCTGTAATACAAACTGAATGATAAAACTCAGGTTTTTGCATGGAAACGTCTTCATTTGTAAAGAGTATTCTAGCTTCTGTGCAAACGATGTTAATGTTTCTTTATTATTCTTTTTTGTTTTTAATGTTTTTTTCAATGTTTTCCTTATTATCAGTTTCAAATAGTATATACATACTTATGTCTGTGTGAATATACCGGTATAATGAGAATTCCGACTTAAAACGAATTCTTTGAACCATTGGTTGATAGCAAGAAATCAAAATCTAAAATCCAAAATTGCTGTCACTGGAAAGGTCAATCTACATATTGTTCAATCAATATAACATTCAATGAATCAGACGAAGATCTTTAAAATTAGGGCCATTGAACTGGGGTTTTAAATCCAAACATTTGTATACGTACCAAACGTATGTATAGCACCTTAGGCATTAAAAATATTATATATTATGTAGGTGTTATCCGTATATACATATATACCTACATGTATGGCTATAAAAAATGGGACATTCATCTTTTGGACTTGCAAAGAATTGTTATAACCCAATCACAAATTATACATTTTTTGAAGCTAAGCTCTTTGTACATATACTCGTATGTAATGTTGATATATGTACTCATAGGTAATAATTGAAAAATAAATAAATTGATTTCAGGCAATCATCTTTCATCAAATGCAATCACCGCCCTAAGGCCACCCGGAGCATACTAATAATCCAGAGATCACCTAGGTCCATTTTGACTGCCCGATATGGGTTTTCACACTTTGGTGGCCAATGGCGGTGGGCGTCTCCTTTCTTCTTCCATACTCCAAATCTCAATGACTAATTATTTTGCCAACAGATCCCTATCGTCTCCTATTAAATTGGAAGAAAATGGTCACGGGACAGCTTCTGTTTGACACCTTTAATGTATAAGTTAAGATTTTTTCAACAATATATCTTTAGACCCCATACTGAAGTGAGTATCTTTAGGTAAAAATGTTATTTATATTATTCATAAAGAGGGAACCGTACCTAGCCATTAAATTTCCCTACATTTATAACCAAATTTTTGTCAATTCAAGTTGAACTTCTAAACTAATTATCTACAACTATCACTAAATCAACCACGAGCCAATACTTAAATGACCCATAAACAAAACTTTAAAATACTCGTTTTTATTCCTACGTGACTTTGTCGTAGAAAAACTAAAAAAGAGTATTGATATTTGCTTTAGACATCAGCGAACATATTAGCGCAAGATTAAATTACAAGTGCTGGCAGCTCTGATTGAACAACTGTCAACACTTCTTCGATTCGCTAATCTCTAAAGCTTGGCGAAGAAAGCCAGCTCTTAGAGACAAGTATTATTGGGTAACCATGTAACTTTTTTATTTTTTTTAAGAAAACAAATAAGGTAAACCACAACTTCATATAGAAAACTACTGTATTCGGTTTTATTAGTAATTTTAAACTGATTAGGTAGGTAAACCGATGAGGTGCACTTTTTTCAATGCTTGGAAAATATTTTCGTTTTTCCTGTAGAGCTTCAGGGGATATGAAAAAAGTCTTCGCTTGAGAGCTACTTAATTATTTACGATGCTAAAAGTTGCTTTTGTGGTTTTTGCCGTAAAATAGTCACTTGCTTTATTTTTTGTATGCTCCAATTGCTTATTTATACATTTGTTGGAAACGGAGGATTCTACTATAAAGCGCCTACCAAAATGATGGGATTTTGAAGGCTCGTGGCGACCACGTTTGTATGCGGGTTTGTATAAAATTTTGTCAGCGCGTTTAGTAAGATCATGTCACCTTTCACTTTGGTACAACGCTTGGAAATTGTCTCTGGTGTCTACTGTAAGAGCCTTTCGCCTTAAACATGATGAAAACCATTTCTGGCTTCATCAACAAACCAAATTGTGCTATTGGGGTGAGTCAAATGCTCATGTGGTTCAGGACACCTAATTGCATCCCAATAAATTTACTGTTTAGTGTGGAGCGAGCGTTGTACGTAACCCGATGTTGACCAATTTTTTTCCGGAACTTTCAAAAATGATTCACATGAACACATTGAGTGCAAACTTTAGCGACTCGTTAATTTCGTGAAACAGACCAGTCAAATGGCCGCCAAGATGTTGCCTAATCCGGATTCCACTGTAATCCGGAGAGGGTTAAAAAACTCAAAATTTCTACTATGTCCCTTGTAATCCGGATTGAAATTCTCTATCCGTATTCTCTAATCCGGATCACATGTTTATTATTCACTACATTCGCTTTTATACTTTATTGGTTTAAGTTTTTTTTTTTGTTTTTTTGGAACATGTGTATTATTTGTTATAATAAACAAACAGAAATTTATAAATATTTTTTCATAATACATAGTTCTGATATGTCTTTGGTAATCCGGATCTCCTTATATTCCGGATAGGGGCCGGTTTTAATTGATCCAGATTAGCGGGCCTCTATTGTAACGCCTCTAGATTATTTTCTCGGGGGTATGTTAAATCGAAGACAACGTAGTGCGCTGAATTAGAGAAAGATGAGCAAACAGGACCGTTGTAGGCTTTTGGTCGACATTTTGTTCAAATCATAATTTTCATATAATTATCTGAATAACAAAAACACATTTTGCCCGAATTTAAGTATTTTATTTTTACATCACTTCTTTCTTTTTGGTAGACTTAGAGAGAATTCACTACTAATGCTACTTCGAGTACTTACAAGTCACGAGCTCATAACAAACCTTTTTCGTGCGATAATGATATCATGATAATGAGAATAAATCGGAAAAGAAAAGAAATTTCCTACACAGGTAAATAGTAGAGGGTTTCCTCTTTTTTTCTGATTGACTTCTGGCAAGTGTAAAAAATTCTAGTCCAACTTTTCGAGATTAAGATATTCCACAGTTTAAGTAATGCAACACTTTATTTATTTTTTTGTTTCCCCGACTTAACTCTGTTTCCCAGAACTTTGGCCGTTAAATTGATGATCAAATCATAGTAATAATGGGTAATAAAAATCCGAATTTATATAGTTCCATATAACATGTAATGACTTTGATTTACATACCAACATACAAACTGTTGCTCGTATAATTCTTGAAACGAGCACGATTCTATTACAGTCTGTTACTTTGATATTTACAATATGTTTCTTACCACCCACTACAAAAACTCTGGAGCATGGCTTCATTCACGAAGCTCATTTATCAATTTCCTTAATAGCTGGCCGGCCTTCAATCACTTCATTCGGTGGAGATAGTAACATAAAACTAATTATTTTGTATTTCTAATTTTAGCTTTCGGTCTATAAATATCAATGAGTGATGGAAAAAGCAACGGCATGCGACAACAGCGGTCAAGTCTATCGCGCGACAACATTACCCACCACCAACGACAACGATGGCTTAGATAATAGTAGTAAAAAGCCGGCAGCAGCAACGTCACCGTCACAGGCGAAGCCAAAGAAAGTGCGTCGCGACAAAAGTGATTTGGGTGAGAATTTCAAAGCGCCAGATGGCGGCTGGGCGTGGTTGGTGTGCATCGCTGCCGGTTGTTCGAACGTGAGTTGTACCATGAATTGTATAATAATTGTCAGTATTTGTTCTATATTATTTTAAAATTAATTTCTTTTTTCTTTTTCTTTTTTAGCTGTCGATCTATCCATGTCTGCAGCAGTTCGGTTTTATATTCCGCGAACGTTTAGGCGTTCTAGGTCTAACCAGTTCACAAATCACAACAATTATTAATACCAATCCGGCTGTGTCGGCGTGTACAGGTTTGTGGACATATTAGGTCATATCTATTATATGGGTTATTAGCAATTACTTCGGCTATATAAAAGATCAATTATGACACTTAATAAGCGAGCCTTTGGTGCCTAAAATTCCTTTTAACAACCTGGTACTTTTTGAAGCTCTTCTAAATATATTTTAATCTGGGATATTGCTTCCCAGTAACCTTTGTGCTGAGGTTTAAGAACAGGACGAATATGCTGGAAGCACATTCAGAGAATAACAGTGGATATCGGTGTCATCGGTTTTGTTGCTTAATGACATGGTGAACGAGTCGATTGTGAAATATTACGTTACCAATATTACACAGAGCTTTAGCCTAACCAAATCTTCATGAACGATATGTCAAATACGCCTCTCTAATATTTTTAGTGTGTCAGCCATTTCGATCTACGTATCTCAGTTTACTGTTATTCAAAATCTATTCGTGCATTTCTTTTTATTTTTGACTAAGAGGTTGTTACTTTTAGGAGAAATTTTGGAATTCATCGTCTTCTTTCGGCCTTTGCCGAATTTAGAAAACCATTTTCGAATAATTTGTTCGACTCAAAAGGATTATTTTCCAAAAATGTTTCGAATGTTCTTCAACAATGGACTATAAGGATACATTTTCATATTTAGACAACATTCCGGTAGAGACCTGTAATTTCATAAACGAGTGATGGAAAAAGTTGTGAGTCCTCTTGGGAAATAATTTGCAGAATAAGGAAAATGGAACTATCTTTAGAAATATCAGGCAGGGATTGATGTCATTTTTGCTTTCAGAATATCAGTGAAAGCTTTTTTAACTTTTTAGTAGAAATGAACTACCAGAATACAGTTTAGGCTAGGTTAAAAGGCGCTCTCACTTAGGCAGCTTAGATCTCCGGTCCGTTAAACCTTTTGGACCTTTCACAAGTTTTTTTAAGTCGGCACTTAAGTCACTTTCTGCTATGTTTCCTGATGCGCAGAAGATAAGACTGTCGAGATAGTTCAACCTCAGTCTTGAAAAGGTGGGGAAAAGTGCCTGAATGTTTCCAATATCACTCCTTCACGCATCTTTGACAACTTGCGTCCGTCTATAGTTTTAGCCTTACCACATGAATTCTTAATTGACAATGTCCAATAAGTACCGCCTCGATTGCAGCAAGATAAATATTGCTAAGGGTAAGTAGTTCAAAAGATCTCCTGCGTTCTACTCTAAGCAAGCATCTAGGAGTTGCAGCGAGTTGGAGCGAGTCGTTGACCAGCCCCTGATAAGTGCATGCAGGGTCCATTTGTCAACTGCTGAATAGAAAATGCAAATACAGATCAAACTCGGAACCGTTTCAATGTGAGCGCGGCAAGGCTACCCCCCTGGCTAGGTCGTTGGCTTTGCCGTTGCCAGCGATTTCGCTATGACTGAACACTCAAACTAGTGTGACGATGAAGTAGCTTGAAGCTATTTCAAGTGAGTACAGACACTCCTTGATTAGCTTTGAGCACACAGTTAATGAGCTCAGTGTTGGTATTGCCGCCCGGCTGTCGGGGTGAATGCTCACCATTCTGAAAGTGGTTGTATTTTGTACCAGCACGTCCAACGCTACTTTACTACTTTAACGCCACTCCTGCCTGATATGTAAATAGTCCAGTAGTTCGGAAGACTAAACCTAAGTTTGACGGAGAGCTCCTTGCAGAAATCTTCATCTCCAATCTTCCCTCCCAGCTTCGACCTATCCATGAAAAAGCTCACCGCATATCTCTCGTCGGTATATGAGTAAAGAAATGCAATGATCCAAGTTTTCAGGGATGCTTAGGAGAGCCGCTTTTTTTACACGTTCAAGCTTTATAACAAATGTAGCCCTTTAGAGCGCTCTCAACAAGGCGAAGTTATCAAAAAAGATTAATACTAAATAAGCAGCTTAAATACGCTTCTCAAACATTTTCTCACACTCGTCATTTCACCCACACAAGAGATCAGACAATTGTGTGAGTCCATTTAACCTTATTGTGCTCCTATCTCAAACTTAAATTATAGTAAAGGAATCATTCGACTTTTTAATATTAATTTTCCTAATATTTCTAATTCTTAGTTTTGTAAATTTTTCTTTTCAGGACTCTTAAATGGACCAATGTTTCGACGCTTCACCTTTCGCCAGGTTGCCTTAGCAGGTTCATTTTTCATCTTCGCTGGTCTAATGTTAACAGCCTTTTGCGAATCCTTTATCGGCTACATGATAACTTATGCGCTGCTCTTTGGTAAGTCTTTTACGCTTAATTCATCTATTATTTTAAAAACATACACGTCGGATTTATTTCGCTTTGTATTTCTCTAACCCAACACACCAGGCTTTGGTGTCGGCATTAGCGTCTCCGCCTCGTCACTTGCCATAAACACTTACTTCAAGAACAAAAGGCGTCGCGCAGCTGGCTTTTCGTGGACACTCACTGGCCTCGGGCCGATTTTCTTGCCACACGTAGTCACACTATTCGTCGCGTATTATGGCGTGCAAGGCACCGTGATCATATTCGCCGCACTCTCTTTGCATTCTATGGTTTGTGCACTTATCTATCAGCCGGTGCGCCATCATGCACCGCCCCCCGATGCCCCCGAAGCGGCGGGAGATTCGGGCATTGCGGCCGGCGAAGCGGAATATCTCTGTGAATACTGTCAAATACAATGCAAACGTAACGGTATCTTCTCCAGCCAATACTTGTATCAGGACGATGACGAAGCTATGCCTGGGTATGAAATAATCGAGCCGGGCACGCCGATGTTGTCACGCGCCAATGACGGTTGGTTCGGTTCGAAGTTGTCGTTGGCCTCAATGCATAGAGCGGGTACACCACGCTTTCGTACCGTCTCCAGTTCGAAAGATATCGAGGGTATAACACGACTCAATCGTGTGATATCTGAGGAAGAACTGAAGACGGCCGAGGTTTACAAACCGAACAACTTCAAACGTGAACGCGACGAAGTGCTGATGAAGCAGTCGGCAAGCAATGGCAACTTTCGTGCGCCACCACATCATGGTGGCTTACATGGCACGACGGCTCCATTATATTGTACTTGTGCCGAGGAGCGTATGCTGCTCGAAAAGGCGCAGCTTCGTTCAAGTCTTACCAATAAAAGGCTGGAAACAACGGCGGAGGAAGACGAAGATGCCGCAATGTCTGTGAAGAGTTTCACCTTCTTACAGAAAGTGGTGGCTTTCTTTGATCTGGATTTGTTGCGTGATTTCACGTTCGTCAATCTGGTGATGGGTTTGACGATTATCAATTTCGGTGAATTGAATTTTTCCATACTAACGCCATTTATACTAAATGACTTCGGATTTACCACCTCGCAAATTACGTCGGCTATGTCTGTGCTGGGTGGTTTGGATATTATTGTGCGATTCATCGTGCCTTTCGTCACGGAGAAAATACCGTGGGATAATCGTGTCTTCTTCCTAATAGGTAAGGTCTAAGGTGGGTTTAAACAACGTTATGAAGTATTTCTTTCTTAATTTTATCTTGATATTTTGCGGACTGATCTTCGTCTGTTTGACTTGAAAACAGAAATCGTTTTGAAAAGTTTTAACTACTGATACATTCACTTTCTAATATATACTTTTATTCCATTCCACAGGCGTCGTTGGCATTGCACTAGGTCGCACTGTCGTCGCCTGCACTCGCTCCTACACGGTCATACTTTGCACCTTCGTTTGGATTGGAATGTGCAAAGGTGTGCGCACTATTTTCTGGCCACTGATCATACCCGGTTGTGTGCCACTGAAACGTTTGCCAGCCGCTTCCGGTTTGCAATTGCTCATTTCCGGTCTGTTTACGTTTGCCTGTGGACCTTTTGTAGGTAAGTGTCGCTCCATCTCATGCATTTCATAAAACTATTTATATTATTAAGATTATATTATATCTACCGTTACATGTTAATTACTCTACAGCCTCCTTAATTTTCTGTTTTTTGTGTTTTTTTGTTTCAGGTCTTATACGCGATCGTTTCAACTATTCGATCACCTTGCATTTCCTGAACATGATGTCATTTATTGCTGCCATCTCGTGGTCGCTTGAGGCGCTGGTGCGCCGTTATCGCCGTCGTTGTCGCGAACGCAAACGAACTTGCGTCACATGACTATACGCCGTTAACGTAATGTAATGTTGCTTGAGTCTACGCTAGATGCCGCTCTTGTGTCACAGACGCAAACCAGTACTTTTCCAACACAAAAGAGCTGTCATCATGCTTGTACATATGTATGTATATATGGACATAAATTGGAATTGTGTGGGAGAAATACTATATATGTACATATGTATATACTTAATTTATAAGCCTAATGATTTTCATATTCATATTTCCTATAATATGTAATATAACAATTAACATATGTAAATACCACATACTATATACATATGTATGTATATCCACTTATCTTCAGATCAGCATAATTAAGCCATAAGAACTACATTTAAGGTAGAAAACGTCTAGTTGTCAACAAAACTTAATTTTACAGAAAAATGGTCCAAAGAAACATATCGCCAACGGTTGCAAAGATATTTGATCAAAGCCTTTTTATATTTGATCAAACACCGCCGAAGCGCTAACAAAACTTAATTTTACGTAGGAAACTGTTTTAACCACTTCTAAACTATTGAGGCAGAAATGTTACAATGTGACGCCACTGGCTACAAAATTCAAAAATTTTATTAAAAAAAAATAATAATATTTCCCTAGCGGTTGCCAAGATTTAAATTTTGCCATTATATGATTTAAGAATATTATTCAATTTATATTGTATTCAAATGTGTATGTAGTAAGTATTTTTAAAACATAATTATATTACAACGATATTTTAATAAATCAATAAATATGAAACTACTGAATTTAAAAGTACAACAAAACGAAACAATGTGTTTTATTTACTAGCATTATTTACCGTTTCTAATAAAATATCAAAACATTTAACATTTTTTAAATAAAAAAAAATTCTAATTTTAAAAATATATTTTTAAATTTTAATTTTTTTTCTGAATTTTTTTTTAATTTTTAATTTTTTTTAATTTTGCCCATTTTTTTTTTAATTTTTACAAATCAAACTATTTTAATTTAAAAAGTCTTTTTTTTCAATTTAAAAATGGTTTTTTTTTTCAATTTAAATAAGGTTTTGTTTTTCAATTTTAAATTTTTTTAATTTTTTTAATACGTTTTAATTCAATTGTAGTTTTAAAATTTTTTAAATTTTTTCATTTTTTTAATTTTTTGCTAGTTTTTTTTAAATTTTTGAACTTTCTTTATTTTTTTAGTTTTATTTTTTTTTAATAAATTTTCTTAAAATTTTTATTTTTTTTATTTTTTTTAATTTGAACTTTTTTTAATTTTTAAAAATTTTGTAAATTTTCTTTAAATTTTTAATTTTTTTAACTTGCTTTTTTAAGTTTTTTAGTTTTTAAAATTTGTTTCCATTTTTTTTAATATTTGCAATTTTTTAAAATTTTTTAAAAATTTTTTGTAAGTTTTTTTTTCAATTTTAAAAATTTTGTTTTAATTTTTGCTAATCTTTTAAATTTTTGAACTTTCTTTAATTTTTTTTAATTAATTTTCTTTAAATTTTATTTATTAATTTTTTATTTTTTATTTTTTTTAAAATAATTTTAGATTTTTAAATTTTTTTAACTTTTTGAATTTTAATTTGAATTTTTTTAATTTTAAAATTTTTCTTTTAATTTTTGATGAATTTTTTAAATTTTTTTAAAATTTTTATTTTTTAATTTTTTCTTAAATTTTTTTACTTTTAACATTTTTTAGTTTTTATAAATTTTGAAAATTTTTTAAACTTTAAATTTTATAATTTTTTTTGGATTTTTTGTAATTTTAGAAAATTTTATTTAAATTTTAAATTTTTTTAATTTTTTTTTTTTTTTAATTTTAATTTTGAATTTTTGATAATTTGCAAATTTTCTTAAATTTTTTTAAATGGTTTTCTTTTAAGTTTTTTAGTTTTTAAAATTTTTTTCGTTTTTTTTTAATTATGGCAATTTTTTTTCAATTTTAAAATTTTTTTTTAATTTTTGCCAATTTTAAAAATTTAAATTTTAAATTTTTTGAATATTTAAATTTTTATATACATTTAATTTTTCAAAATTTTTTCAAATTTTTCCATTTTTTTTTCATTTTTAATTTTTTAAATTTTTTTTTTTAATTTTTAAAATTTTTATTTATTTTTTTTCAATTTTTTAAAATTTTTTTAAATTTTTTTAATTTTCAAAATTTTTTTTAAATAAATGTTATTTTTTTTTTTAAAATTTTTACATTCTTATTTTAATTTTCTTAATTTTTTAAATTTTTTGCAAATTTTGTTTTTTTTTTAATTTTTTTAATTTTTATAATGTTTTTATTAGTTTTAATTTTTTTTATTATTTTTTAAATTTTTTTTTATTTATTTTTAAATTTTTTTATAATTTTTTTTAAATATTTTATTTTAAATTTTTGCTATTTTTTAATTTTTTTTTTATTATTTATATTTTTAATTTATAATTTTATTTAATTTTTTCCATTTATAAATTATTTTTAATTTTAATAATTTTTTATTAAAATTTAAAATATATGAAAAATTATGCAAGACACTTGAAAATTATTAAAAATAATCAAAAACAACCCAAATAAGCCTAAAAAGTCGTTTGCCGTAAATTACAGCCGACCCTAGTGGCGCGCCGCAAATTTCCAATATGCATTTTTGCCCCAATGTACTAGGCGCCCAGAATGCTCAGAAACGCAGCAGGTGGCCGTAGAAAAAAGTTGCACTGCCGTACCGACACAAAATCGGTCATGCAGTGCCGCCACACTGCTGCATACTTCTAGGCCCCGGATGAAGCGAACTGCTTACTTTTGGTCGGCATAGCAGGTTGGCATAGCAGTTTGCCGACATCCGTTTGCCTGAAAGCATGCTAAATTTTTGGCTGGCGCGCAGTGCATGCCGCCTTATGTGTGAGTGCGCAAAATGCAGCAGCCACCTGCTGGGCTGTTCTGGGTGCCTGGTGTAATGGGGACAATTTTAATTTTGGGAAAAATGCTCTAGCGACGCCGCCACGACGCTGGCAGGTGCGAAATTTTTTTTGCAGCTCTTTTGTAATTTTTTACAACTGCTCGCAATTTTTTTGATTGAAATTTTTTTAAAAAATTACAACAACAAAGGATTACATGAATTTATGGAAAAATTAGTGTGACGTTTTTGGATTTTTTTTTTTTTAATATTTTTTATTATATTTGTTTAGTATATGTTTTTTATAAATAATTTATAACATTTATTATTTAATATTTATAATACTTAAAAGGTAGGTTTTAGAGTTTGGGATATGTATAGTGCTAATTTTAAAACATTAATTAGACAATTGTTGAATGCATTCTTTTTACATTTTGCGTGTCCTAATATGCAAGTAAATATATTTAAATATCAATTTAAGACTAACTCATATTTTTAGTAAACAATTTTATTTTTAATAATTTAATTCTTAATTCATTTTTATTTAAATTTCTCCATTGGTGGATGTAGCATAATGTTCAATGACCACTTGTCACCGTTTAGCTTTTGGTGGTTTAGCTGATCTGGCGTATATTTTGGTGACTTATTTTTCGTAAGACGTGGCCAATCATCGTAGCAGCTGTCGAATAGCGTGTGCTGCCGAAATACCGTCCGCCGAGCAACAGTAGCGCAATTCATAAACACCGATTTCATGTTTGGGATACCTTTGTGATTCACATTTCTCGCCACCTGCGACATCACAACGCAGCTCAACTTCACTAAAAACCGTCTGAGACTTGCGGCACACATAGTAGGCGTAGCGATCCATGTTTAAGTTGCTGACATGCTTGGAGTGAGCATCCTTCACGTATCATCCTTTATCCTTGACGAAGCCATTGTACTGCTAACTGCAAAGTAGACATGCTTTCATATAAACAAATGATTATTTAATATTGGCAGATGTAGAACTCACCGATTCAACGCCTTGTTTTTCAGCGGTTGTAGTGGCACTTCAACAGCATCCCTCAAATTTCCAAAACTTAATTTTACTAAGCATCCTTTTAGAGTGAGGTTGAGGTGTTTAATCTGCCGCTGCCTAAGCTATTCCATCGCTGCCTGTTGTGCACTGCTGGGGCCTGTTAGAAATGCTTTTGCCTGACTTATACTGGTTGTGGGTTTGGGAGAAAAGTACAAATGTTCGAAGAAGTAAAAAATTATCATAATTACATATTTATTTAAATTTCTTTATACATTAGCTGCTACATATTATTTTTCTAAGAAATACATGTCTATATATAGTATATACATATATTTCATATTTATTTAAAGCTAGTATTAAAGTACAGATCCACTAGGACCTCGTGTAGAGCGTTGAAGAGTTTATGTGCTGGCGCTGCTGCAGAAAAACCTTTTTGCTGTTTTTCTCGCATATTTTGGTCGAATCAGCAATTATTTAGTATATACATATACATATATATGGTTTATATAGTATATACGGTATATATAGTATATGATCCATGGAATTACAATTAAATAAATCTTAAAACTATTTCCACGCGCAGATTACTCTAAAAATATTTTCATGACATTTAACGCTAAGTGTACTTCCGTAACAATTTACACCAAACCTAGAACTAGAGAATTAGGGCTAAAGAATAACGATCGCGCATACAACAAAAAATCGTTTGAAATTTATAATACAAAAGTAAAGTAAGTAGAACAGATGAACGATCGGCTAATTGATAACCGCATATATTAAAGGCTAACGGCCCGTTGTCTTTCTCGTCAATACAACAACAAGTTCCACGGCAACATAAGCAACTTTATCTTGGTGATGGTGACATTGTCGATCTCAGTCTTCTGCCCTTCTTCACCTGCGACAACTGATCCTTGGTCGACAACTGCTTGTTGGACTCAACCGCATGAGTGTTTGGTGGCGCCGTTATGATATTGAAGACCTATTTGTTTACATGAATTTGTGTGTGTGTATATGTGAAGGGTGTTTTTTTGTAGAAATATGATGCATATTGTTAAATAATGAACATAATAAATAATATGTTGTGTAATTGTTGTGTGTGAAATTTCGTTTTTTTTTCGCAGTGAAGTGAGGAAGAAGAAGAAAAAATACGATTGAGTTGAGTATTGCTTCACGATTTTCAATTGTATTCTATTTGATTTTCACACGATTTACTTTTGAATTGCCATCGATAATCTCCACTGGCTTGGCCGGCACATAAGCCGAGAGACCCATCAGACCGAAGAGCTCGGGACTATAAAGACTGGATGCCGGCGCAGATGAGTGGGTGCCTGAAAAATCAATAATATTCTTAGTATGAATTCCAAAGCAGCTGTGAGAAGTTTGGTTGGTGCCTATTTAGCCAGTTGCATAAAATTCAGGCACTGTTTCGAAGTTAGATCTCATTCTTCAGGATCGGTTATAAATGTTCGGGGCAGAGGTAACAGGTAGCGTACAGGAAAATTTAGCTAATTTTACTTATGGAGGGATCGTCTGAAGGTTCATATGATTTTTAGTTTGCCATTAGTTTGTGAATTATATCATGTTGAGTGAAGCATTAGGATTGTTATCCTAAGTTTAGACGTGGTGAAATGAGCACCGAAGACGGTGAACGCAGTGGGCGCCCAAAAGAGGTTGTTACCGCCGAATACATTAAAAAAGTCCACAAAATAATTTTGGTTGCCCGTAAAGTGAAGTTGTTCGAGATAACATGCACTCTAAAGATACCAACTGAACGAGTAAATCATATGTATTCTTCACAAATATTTGGGTAAGCTCTGTGCAAAGTGGGTACCACGCGAGCCCACTTTTGACCAAAAGAAGTTATAAGTTGATGATTCGGAGCAGTGTTTTCGAATGTTCAAGCTTATTAAAACCGAGTTTAAACGTTGATATGTGACAATTAATGAATCATGGCTCTATCATTCCCCTCCGAAGCCCAATCGACAGTAATACGACTGGACTGCACACGATGAACCCGTTCCAAAGCGAAACAGTCGGCTGGCATTGTTAAGGCGTATGTATTTTGGGATGCGTATGGAATAATTTTTATTGACTACCTTTGAAAAGGAAGGATCATCAACAGCGACTATTACATAGCGTTATTAGACCATTTGAAGGACGAAATCACCGTAAAACCAACGCATTTAAACAAGAAGAAGGTGCTGTTTCACCAAGCAATGCACCGCGTCACACGTTAGTGAACGCGATGATAAAAATCCATGAATCGGGCTTCGAATTGCTTCCGCATCCACCGTATTATACAGTTCTAGCCTCCAGCGACTATTTCTGTTCTCAGATTTGAAAATAATGCTCGCTGGGAAGAAATTTTCCTCGAATGAAGAGGTGATCGCCGTAGCTGAGGCCTATTTTGCAGTAAAGGGCAAATCGCACTACAAAAATGGTATCCTAAAGTTGTGGGTCGCTATAATAAGTGCATCACTCTTGAAGGGAACTATGTTCAATAGCGAATTTTGCCAAAAAATATGTTCTACTATGGTAGGCCCGGGAATTTTCAATTGATCTGTTGTTTGCCAGATAATGAATGGACCGAAAAGTGAACGATGCTCATGAGTAAAATATATCCTGAAGTCAAGAAAAATATGCTGCCTTTGATATATGGGGCCAGTTGAACTAAATGTTAGAAAATCATCAATTTTGGACAGAAAAACAGAGGAATAAAATAACAGCTACTCTCTCAGTTGGATGTCGCTTTCAGTTCACAAAATATCTCATTTTGCTGGTAAACCTGCGAGTTGGTACCCACCGATTAAAATTCACGAAGCTTTTGAAAGAAAACCAAAATTAAGTAGCATGAGGTCGAAAAAATTACTTACCATTACCGGGTGTTGGTCTCACTATGAAGCGTGGCGACTTTCTAAAACTGGGCGGCACTTCAGTGCTCGTACTGGTTGTGGTAAGCGTACGTTGTGGGAAGAATCGTGGCTGTGGCGTCACCACATACACCTTCTCGTGTGTTTGTGGCGAAATGGTAACCTTGGCTTTGCGCCAAAGTTCTGCCGGCTCGGCCTGATGGGATTCGGAACCGAGGTGCATGAAATTCGGTGCTGCATGTCCATTACTATTCGGCGGTTGCTGCGTGGTTGTTTGACTCGTTGTTGAAGAGACTGTCACTGTTTCGCTTTCTAGAGTGTCCAATAAGTGGTTATCCACATCATCGTCTATTTGATTCAGTTCGAAACGCTTCGAACCGCGTTCCAACAGCAGCGATTGCAAATCGTTAACGGATGCTGGCAGTTCCGAAGGTGGTTCAAAAAGACTAATTGTTGTCTTAGGGCGACGTGATGCTGGAGTTGTTGTGGTAAGATATTCAGTTGGTATGTGCTTGGACCGGCCACGTATTGTTGGCGTACTTGGACGATGCGACAGTGAGGTGTACTCTTGCTCCGTCCAGTCGTCGATATTCTTTTGCAGCTTGGAGAGATCAAAGCTCGAAGAATTCGTTTTCTGCTGTCTAATTTCATGTTCGCGACGCAGTAGATCACGTAAATTTGAGGCAAGTATTTTAGTGACATATTTCGTGGTGCGACGCGGTAGCTCGGGCGGTGGCGTCTCCGTAGCCAATTTCGCAGTCACCAATTTGGACTCTTGTTGTTCGTGTATATCCACGCTATTCTGTTGGGTGGACCATTTCTGGAAAGCGGCATTCTGTTGATCGATTTGATTAACTGTCGACTGTGGACGTGTAGGCTCAAAGGGACGTGGCTTGTTTTTCGTCGTATAAGGAATGATTATTTGATGAACGTCCTTGTGGCGCGCCGGCGCCGGCGGTGGTGGTGTTGGTGGTGACATTCCAGCATATTGACCGCTCGCATCTATGGCACTGTAGGTGGAGGTTGGTGTGGGCGCCGCAGGTGCACCAGTAAATGTGGGCAAGGGTGGCAACGGCGTCACTAACCATGGTGCTGTAGAGAAGGGTAGATCGACGGAATTTGGCTTGTGATTTGAATAATGTTGTGGGGTCACAAACGGCGCAGGCGGTCTGCGCAAATTCAGTTCACTGGGATCACGCGTAAAGGGGCGTGGTTGGTTAAGAAAACCGGGCGCATGTTGTATGGGAGAATCCAATAAGCGTTTTGGTGTTTCACGTTGATCATGCTTTACTTGTTCTGGTCGCGGTGGTTGTTGTGTTTGTAGTGAAGGTAAAAATTGCACTTGTGTGTTCCCTTGCACGCGTTCCGTTATGTAGTCCACCTCACCAAGCTGCGACAATTGGGTCGAGAATTCGAACTCGCGTGGTGGCTCCGTAGTTGTGTAGGGGAAGGTTTGCGCCAGCGGCAACCAAGGTCTGCTGTCCAGGTTTTGTTGCTGATGTTGCACCTCGGTTAGATTGTGCGACGAAGCGGATGGAAAGTTGTCTTCACCTTGTGGCTCATAGGGAGCTTTCTGTGGCTCATAATTGTGCTGCTGATATTGCGTTTGCTGTTGATATGGTGTTGTGTAGAAATTTGTGGATGGCTCGTAGTTTTGTTGAAATTGTGTATACTCCGTTTGGGACTGTGTTGTGGTGGCTGGCGAATATTGCACCTGTTGCTGTTGTGTTGCCGTCTGGTAGGAAAGATCCGTTTGTTGATAGATTTGAGACTGTTGTGGTTGTTGTGTTTGCGGCTGGGGAGGTGTTGAACCCTGCGACTGCGTATTAATATATGACTGACTCTGTTGCGGCAGTTGGGTTTGTGGTTGTCCCGCAAAACTACCCAATTCGGTGAGTATTTGCGACGCAGGCAAGTGCTTGTGTAGATTTGGACTGAACGTCTCATGCTGATATGGCACCGTCGCAACCGTCTGTTTGACCGGTTGTGGATTAACTGGGGCTTGCTGCTGTCCTAAGTCAATAGAAGGCGATTGTTCGAACGTGACTGGATATTCGACTGATGAGACGAAATCGGTGATCTGATGGCTCTTTACAATCTCAAAGCTGGGATCATGAACTCGTGTTGGCGTTGAGTATGTCTGCTCTGGACGCACACGATCCGGTTGCAACTCCGAAGGTGCACCGACGTTTTCCGCGAAGTGTGCTGGTTTCGTAGTGGGCAATTGCTGTGCAGTGCCGACCGTAGACTCAGTGGTGGTTGTGGAAGCTGCAGGCGTCAAATAAGGCAAACGGAAGGGTTGTGCATTATAAATAGGTGGCAAAGCGTTCAGGCTGAGATTCGGTATGGGCACTGGAAGAAATGGTGGTGCTACAGGAGCTTTTCCCGGTGCAGGTGGTGCTTTGTAGGATCCAGGCAGTGGTTGATATACTGTGGGGAAATTGAACTGTACAGCGCGTTGTCTAACGGGCAACTGTTGCTTCCCAGTGTTGCCAAATGGCAATGGCTGTTGTTTTGTATATTTCTGTGATGCTTGCGCTTCATAGTGTTGTTGTGAGTGCTGTTGTGGCGCCGCAGCGGCGTGCTGATTATTCGCCTGGTATTGTAAACCTTGCGGGAACATTGGCACCCAAGGATATTTATTGCAAAGGTTACAAGGTTTACCATCTGGTCCTAAGGGTGCTTCATAATTGTATGCTTGTTTACCATCCGATGAGAAACCGTTGGCGATTTGATTTTGTTCCGCCGCTCCGAGGCCGAACCAGCGTGCTATGCGTGACATAAAGCCGGGCGGTTCGACGGCATTGATGGAGGATGTGTGACTAGGTGCCGCCACTGTTTCGGCTGCTTGATGAGCGGGTGCATTTTGATGTTTCAGATGTTGTGGTGTGGGTAATGGTGGTGGCACCAGATAATCTGCAGGGAAATTCTGTTGCTGCTGTATACCCCAGGTGTGTTGTGGCAATAGAGCTGATATACTAATGGCTAGGAGGGTAAGCTGGCAGGCAGAAGGGGCAAGTCGATGCTGAAGTCGCGTCTGCAAATAGAAAAACAAATTCAAATCTTTATTAGTTTATTAAATTAAAATTTTAAATAAATAAATAAATAACGGAACTTAGCAATATTTTTAGGTCAACTTGTGCGAGTGAGGTATGCTTGTGAAAAAACAACTCAAAACCTTCGTTGTAAGACGTTTTTGCATTTCAAAAATGATGCCGGAATCTATTAAAAGGAGTCGTTTTTGTATAGGATTATGACAGTTGAAGAAAAATGGATCCATTTCGACAACCCTGAACGTAAAATATCATATACGAAACGTGGCCAACCGTATATTCATGACACCAAGTATCTGGTTTATTTAGATTAGAAAGACGTGCTATTAAGAGCTTCTCAAACCTAGTGAATCAATTACTGGGCAACACGACGGACAACAATTCTTCGAAGCCAGCGATTGCCGAAAAACACCTAAAATTTACAGACACCCCTATCATTTTTTCGCTCACTGTAAAATGTCCTCACCAGAATACGGTTTACATCAAAATAGGCGTTCAAAAATTAGCTTGATTCATTATTGGCCCCAAAGCCGGCGCAGTGCTTTGGATAGGAATCCACAATTACCCGAAAGATCGTGAAATGTTCAGCTTCAGGAGGCCAATAGTTTAAAAAATAACATTGTAATGGGTGTTTTCTTATACTTGTGGTTTACAATGAAGCAATAATTTTTTCGAATTTAGTCTTTTTGACAGCTTTTACTTTATTTGTACTCAGTTTGGTTTGCCATTTCATAATGAGCAAACTTATTCCGGAACATTTGCAAATCGTGCGCTGCGTCCAATATGCGGTCGCCAGTCCAGGAATCGGCTTCGGACCATATTTACACTAGTGGATGGTGTGTATCATCAGAGTCAACGAGCTTTGGTTTATATTTCTTCAAAAATGAAACCCGTCATTATGTTACAACAAATGGTCTAAAAAACATCCTTTGCCTGTTCTTAAAGTGTTATATACAGTTAGAATTTTCAAAAAAACAATTTTTTTAATTATATTTTTTTAATGTTCATATATTTAAGAATACATACAGAAAATTTCATTACAGGCGAATTTGAAAAGACGTTTCAGTGTGCTTGGAAGTGCACTATAAACTTTAAGGGGGCATTCTGGTCTAGAAATTAAAAAAAAAATGATTTTTTTTTATATTTTCAAAGTTTAACTATTCAAGAATATGTGTACAAGAGGATTTTTCAAAATTAAAATTATTTTCGGAGATATAGCCATTTTTCTGACCCGGCATTCAAACTGGTTCGGCCGGAACTAATCGAACAAAAGACTTTACGCGAAACTTTAAACGCGTTTTTCTCAAAACCGACTTTTTCGGAACGATACCCACGATTTCTCAGGTTCTACTGGACCGATTTACTTGAAATTTTTACAGAGTCTTCTTTATAGGCATGTCTATGTTTGGAACTAGCCCCATGCCCAAATTTTTATTTTTATTATTTTTAAAAAGTTCTAAATAGACAGAAAAAGTGATCAGGCAGTCACCATTTTGTGAAAAAATTTTTTTCCACTTTTCCGTAGTTCCGGCCATTGCGACATTATTCTAGATCAATAATTTTTTTTTTGGTTTCAGATAACTAGGAGGGTTGAAATTATGGGTGTGGTCACGTGGAAATTTTTAGAGACGCCCACTTCGTCAGCTCATAATTTTTGAAATTTTTTACTTCTTTTAGTTTTTAATTTTTTTCTGTACTCTTCTAAAATTAACAAATAACTAACAAAAAAATGGAAAATTGTCAAATTTTTTTTTTGAGAAACCGTCAAAAAATTTAGTTTGCTCATTCCTTCGATTATTTACTAGATTTAATATTACTTAAATGAAATCTATCTGGTTTTTTAATTTCAGTGAATCCAGTTCAGAGATATAGTGGTTTCCGCAAATCGTCGTTTTTGAGAGGAGCTCCCTGAGATCAGCTGTAGTTCATTTCCAAATGATAATTTAACTAATAATAAGTCTTAAAATAAAATATACATATGTACACATTTATGGATCCATAAATTTAAAAGTTTTCTCAGGAAAAGTCTGGAAACTCGCTTTTACCTTCTAACTGTATATAACCCCTTAAACAAATGTTCAAATTTTAGAAAAATATTAAATGCAAACCTGTCAAGCAGTATTTTGCGAAATGAAATGAATTTTCACAACCAGAGTTCATTTTAAAAATTGAGTACCTCTGTCTTTAGCATGTGTGTATGAAACTTATATGGAGCAAAGGAGTGGAAGTACAAATGACAAACCGGAATCCGCAACCAATGAAAATAACAATCAAAATGTAAATATCATCAACGAGTTTCACTTTCCAAAATGCGAATCAACTTTCTGCCAATCGGCATCCTCCAACCCACCACCACAAAAAATATGATGCGCCCAGTAAACTACTGGATTACTTGCTGGCGTGAGCAAGTGGCGGTCCGTCAGCGCACAGCTATGCGGCAGCTATGTCATAAATTAAGTGATTTTGACATTTTAGAGCAAATTTTCTTACACTCAAGGCGACCGTGAAAAAATGCTACAACAACACAGCCAATAATAATAATCAGCACAACGAACAAGCGTCATTTATACGGCTCATTCGACTCGTATTGGCGCTCATTGAAGCGTCAGTGAAGCGTATCGAAGTGAGCCGGCCGATGGTTAAATAAAAACGTGCAGTTAAACCAGCATTCAAGCTTGAAATTGGTGATGATGTGTGTGTGTGTGTGGAATGCACCAAAGCGAGTGTGAGCTTGTAGTATTTGATCCGGTTTCCGCTACGCGTTTACTATGTCGCGTGGTCACTTTTTGCCGGCTTTATATTTTATTGTTACATACATATATGATATATACGCTGTTTACAGTTAATCTACGAAATATTGCTGGTGTCTAGGTCAGTTTTACCTGTTTTCGTTTTCCAATTTGCAGTATTTTGATTAAATATTTGATTATTTATTTTCAAATGCTTTCCATTGACCGGCTTTGGTTGGCTTATAATCTTTTTATATATATTGCCAGACACTTTTTATGAAAGCGATTAAATGAAAGAATAAAGTGAAATGACATTACTAAATGTCGGGCTTATTGCATGGAGACGGCGGAAATACTAGGAAAGAAAGATTTAGTGATTCCTTGAAAAGATACACAATATTCGGAGACCGTATAAAAATATATGTGACCTGGTCTACGGAAAGGGGGCTTAGGTGTCAAAAAATCATGAGATAACGAGAAACTGACGAAACGAGTTGTTTATTTTTAACAGCTGTTTCCCAGAAAATTAGTTTTCGCACGCTAGCTCCCTTTTCGTAGACCAGGTCACATATATTAATTGTCCGCATGACGAGCTTAAACAGTCTCTCGTCTGGTCGGTAGAGTGCTCGCCATACAATTATTATTATAAAGGCTCAATAGTATTTAAGTCAGGGCTCGGTTAGGCCATTGTTGGAACTCCTTCGACTTTTAATGCGAATTTTCTTTTGCAACCCGACTTGTATGCTGTCGATATCTTGCAAGTTTTATTTCCGCTGCGGACGCTAAATTAGTACTCAACGTAGGAGTCTTCCGACATTTTGCCTTCGACCGTTACCGGATTTGATAGACTAATGTCGCTAAATTAAAACATTTCCAACTCCGAACTTTATGGTGCATTGATGTACTTACTACTTTGGAGATTCACACTTTTTCGCCAAACTTTTTTTCTGTCTTTCTTATTTTTATACCCTGAACAGGGTATATTAAGTTAGTCACGAAGTTTGTAACACCCAGAAGGAAGCGTCGGAGACCTTATAAAGTATGTACATATGTAAATGATCGGTATGTTCAGCTCAGTCGATTTAGTCATGTCCGTCTGTTCGTCTGTCTGTCTGTTTATACATATATTCGAACAGGCTCCTCAGTTTTTAAGATATCTTTTTGAAATTTTGCAAACGTTGTTTTCTCTTCAAGAAGCTACTCATTTATCGGAACTGCCGATATCGGACCCTTATAACATATAGCAAACAAACAAACTGAATGATCGGAATCAAGGGCTTGTATGGAAAACTTTCGCATTTGACGTGGTATCTTCACGAAATTTGACATGGATTACTGCTTAAGGTAATAATATAATCTCCGAAAAATAGTTCAGATCGGATTACTATAGAATATAGCTGCTATACAAACTGAACACATAGTTACTAAAAGAAATGCACCTGTGAAGGGTAACGTTTTTTGTTGTTTAATTCAAATTTGCTTTTCGCAGTCCAAGTTACTTTTTTCCAACAATTTGGAGCATTTGATAATACTTTTTTGGCAAATTCCAATCGTGCCTTCAAGTTCGATTTGCTGTTGATAGGGTTTTTGTACTTGTAGCGGCTGGAATAACCATATTCTCCGATTATCCGCTGAATTGTTCGCTCAAAAATGCTGATCCGAAGACACTGATGAACACATCAGGCTGAAACAGTCGAGTCTTTCTTCACTGATTAACATATTTTAGTCTCTTCGGGAGCAGTAGTAATCCAAGGCTGGCCCGCTCCAGTCCACCATTTTCTTTAAACTTTGAATCATTTTTTAAATTGCAGCCTTTTTCTAGATTATTTTTTTTTAGATTTTGTCAAACCACAGTAAATGTAAATAATCCTGTTTAATAAATTGTAATCAGTTGTAACTGATATTTATTTCTTCGGATTTTGGCATTGGACTAAGAAAAAAAAAAATAACTATGAACTATAACCATTTATTAAGATTGAAATGATGTAATTTTATAAAAATTATTTATACACAGTAAATACCGTTAATATTTGCTATCTTACAGTTTGTACCAATATTATGAGTAATTTGTCAATGGTTTAAGTCTTGAAACAAATATTCAAGGAATAGTAAAAAGTCTGATGTAGTATTCATGCGTTTATAGCTAGTATTTAGCAGAAAGTATAAACAGTTATATAATTACCAGATGATATGGAATGAGTATATATTTTAAGCAACTCCAGGTAATGCTAGTGAATAAATGTTAATATTTTTCTCTTTTTTTCCTTTTTTTGCAGAAAGAGAGCTTTATTATATTGATATACCTTAGTTTGTTTAAAGGCTCTTGGAACACTTATTTGCGGAATATACTTTTTTATTTATTTATAGAGTACAAAATGATAAGTTTTTAGCGTAAAAACTCGTGAATCAGCATGAATTTTGAATAAATAAACCCAACCATTTATCAGTAAACAAATTACGATTATAAAAACAAATTTTAGTAAAACATGATAATAAAACACAATAATTATGTCAGACGCTTTATGCTCTTGCAACCTGTTGCTACAGAGTATAATAGTTTTGTTCACCTAACAGTTGTATGTATCACCTAAAAATAAGCGAGGGCTATGTATACTATATATAAATGATCGGGATGACGAGACAAATTGAAATCCGAGTGACTGTCCGCCCGTCCGTTCAAGCTGTAACTTGAGTAAAAATTGAGATATCTTAATGAAATATGGTATGCGCCTTCTCTAGCAAAAAAATAGAAATACGAGCTCATAGACGGGCGAAATCGGACCACTGCCACGCCCACAAAACGCCAATAGCCGAAAACTATAAAGTGCAATAACTAAACAGTAAATTAAGATATACATAAAACTCTAATTTGGCATAGGGAATTGCAGTAGCAAGGAACAAAAAATTTAGAAAATATTTCATATTCCTATGTGATGCGAAAATATGCGAAATCTGATTACAACCACGCCTACTTTTCATATACCACAATTTTAACTTCGATTTGATTCTTTTACTTTCCAGTACACAAATCAAAAAGCAATTAATATAACGAGATAAAAGTTTGCACTCATAATTCCTATAAAGACCTTTATCACCAAAAATTTTCCAAATCCAACCAAAACTATTCAAACCGCTAGGTACCGAATATGTGGACCCCGTATATATAGACGACTTTTGACCGAAAATATAACTTTGTGTATCAAAAATGGGTTGAATCAGGTCAATACTTCCCTGAGCCCCCATATACGGAATATAAAGATTTGCAAACTTCCGGGTGACATTACACTTCATATATTGGGCAATATTTGTGCTATGTCAACGAAAATTACAGAGCGTGCCCTATATAACTAACGATCATCCGGCTGACTTTACCCCATGTGATTGGTGTTTGTGTGTGAAGCACCATACGGAAAGTCAGGGAACATTTTTTGGGTATGTCGGATGATAATAGTTAATAGATAAAATCGGGTCGGTATTACCCCAACTCCCATAAACTATATATGCGACCTGGTCTACGAAAAGGGGCATTAAAAAAAAAGGAGAACAATTAATGAGATAACGAGAAACTGACGATTATTTTTAACAGCTTTTCCCAGAAAACTTGTTTTCGCACGTTAGCCCCCTTTTCGTAGACCAGGTCACATATAATGATTTTCGTTTTTCTAACAAACTTTTTACTGAATTTGTCGGTCAGCGTATGAGTCACTTAGAGATATTCTCTACATATACATATAAAATTAGATTCCGATGCTCTGTTTAACGTTTTACATATTAAGGTATTTCCATGGCTTTGATTCCTGCAAGTTGCAAGAATATGAAATGTTTTGTTACTCCCGGACTTAGCCCTTCCTTACTTATTTCATTATATTTTTTGGCAAATTTATTAATCAATATTGTTTACTACTTTCAATTAGCATTGCTAACATCCACAGAAATAGATAGTATTTGTTTTACATTCGATAACTACGCCGTGTTATTTCAATTGGATGAGTAACCGCAATGCTTTAAAAACATCAATATACATATGTCAATCAAGTTTCTATGCACGACAGTTGATATCAAATGTCAATGTAGTTATTCAAAAATGGTGGGTGTATTCAATTATTATTGGCCAAAAATAACTGGCTTTGAGTTGAGTATTGTACTAAGTATATTATATAATATTGCATGCTTTGTTATACGCTGAACAGGGTTTATTAAGTTTGTCACGAAGTTTGTTACACCCAGAAGGAAACGTCGGAGACCCTGTAAAGCATATATATATAAATGATCAGTATGTCGAGCTGAGTCGATTTGGCCATGTCCGTCTATTTGTCTGTCCGTTTGTCCGTCCGTCTGTATATATACGAACTAGTCCCTCAGTTTTTAACATATCGTTTTAAAATTTTGCAAACGTCTTTTTCTCTTCAAGAAGCTGCTCATTTGTCGGAACTGCCGATATCGGAGCACTATGACATATAGCTACCATACAAACTGAACGATCGGAATGAAGTTCTTGTATGGAAAACTTTCACATTTCACAATGAATTTTCACAAAAGTTGGCACAGGTTATTTTCTGAAGCAACAATGTAATCTCCGAAGAAATTGTTCAGATCAAGGGCCTGTATGGAAAACTTTCTCTCCACGAAATTTGGCATGGATTACTGCTTAAGGTAACAATATGATCTCCAAAAAAATTGTTCAGAACGGATTACTATGCCATATAGCTTCCAAACAAACTGAACACATAGTTACTAACAGAATTGCACCTGTGAAGGGTATTTAGCTTCAGTGCAACCGAAGTTAAGGTTTTTTCTTGTTTTAGTATTAATTTTGAAAATGTCAAATGAGTATAAAAATCTAAAAAAATTAATTTATACCAGTCCCTTATTTAATTTTTGGAAAAAATAAAGTTTTTTGGTAAAGAAAAAATTTTGCAAAATTAAATTTTTTTCCTATGAAAATCGAATTAAAGTAATTTTTCATACATACATAGGTGCATTTTTGAAAATTATTTGTAAATATCTTTCCAAAATTTTCTTTAGCTCGCCAAGCACATTCTCTACCACTTCCTGATTATTTTTCTCTACTATTAAGTAGAATAGAGTACAAAGATATTATTTTTTGCCATTTAATAACTGTATTAAACTATAATAAAAATATTTTAATTCCTCATAAGTTTACAGGAGAAGAAAAGGACAGTATACAACGGATTTTGTACTCGTATTGAAAAAAAAATCATATTTGGTTCTAACTTGGTTATAGGTATACAAGTACTTGTATGATGGCGGAGACTGAAAATTTTGTAGATATATGTATGTATGTAATAAACTTTGGCAGGTCCTATTCAATAGAAAACTCAATTTCGATTCTTTTGATGATACGTTGTTTTGCATTTTAAGTGACGATAGCAAAGTGATCTTCGAAAGAGCTTATGATTAAAGCTTTTGCATTTTAGGAAAATACTCAGAGAGCAAACACGAACGCATGCCAGTGACGCACTTAACAACACTTATCAACAACAAAACAGCTTTATACTTGTATTATAAGCAGAAAGGAAAACTTCTTAAATAAACAACAAACAGTAGTCCAAAGCAGCAGATATAAGAATTAAAGGCAGAAAGGTTATTTTTGAAAAAAAATCAAATGAATGAATATTTTCGATTTGTACATAATATTATATTGTATGAAATATATGTATACGAGTATATATGTATATATCCATGTATTGAGTTGAAGATAAGCAGCTGTGGGCCCTTGAAATCTTTTGTTGTCATGTCCGTGGTATATTTCCACTTCTTACGTCCGTTCACACAATGTACGTAAGTATTCATGAACAAAATATCTAATCTTTAAAGCACTTATCGCAAGAAAATAAGCTCTAAATTTTTTTGTAAAACGGTAGGTTAAGTATTCTTCGAATTTTGGTAAATTTATTTTAAAGTTCATTTTGAGGTGTTTCTAAGGCTTACGTTAGATTACATACTTCGTATATTATTACGTAGTATGTGTCCATGTCGTATACGTAACATTATTGGATGGACAGTGATGCAAGACAGTAAGATGATGAATTAAAATATTTATTAAAGCAAAATGTAAATATATTTTTGCGAATTGCGCATGAATTTAAACTGAGAAAGCTTAGAGGTTAATTTAGTAAGAAGTCCATAGAATAATAATGTGAATAAAAACGTGAAACAAAAAACTTGTTTGCCGTTGAAACCCTGACAATCAAAAATTCAACGTGGTCACTAAAAACCTTGAAACAATCAAATATTCAATGTGGTCACCAGCCAGCTGCTGTAATGCTTCCGTGGGGTGTCTTCTGTAAAGGCGTTATAGCTTTTCAGTTTTGTGAAAGAGGGGTTAATACTGGGGCAAAAGCTAATCAGCAGAGTGTTTTAGAGGGCGTGGAGAGTTTTGAATTGTCCAACAAGATTCTTCTCCAGTACACAAGGTCAAAACTACCAAGCACTGGCTTTAAAGCAATATTTTTGGTCTCAAAAATTCTTTAGTTCCTTTTGGCGGGATAAAGACCATTAGGGGGGACCAAAAACTAAGCTATCGAATGAACATACCTATATACAGAGAAAAAATATCGCTCCCAGGAAAAAATTTAGCTTAATTTTGTAAAATATCGGTGAGTAGAAAAGTCTGTTTTCACTAAAACTACCATCATTTTTGAACAATTCAAGATAGAATTATTTACTTTGCGGACTTTTGTTGAGCATAAAGTTTCCTTTGAAATCTAACTCAAGCGTGTTTTTATACCCTTAACAGAATATATTAAGTTTGCTTCGAAGTTTACAACACTCGGAATGAAACGTCGGAGACCCTATAAAATATATATATAAATGAACAGTATGTTGAGCTGAGTCGATTTAGCCATCCTCGGCAGTCTGTCCGTCCGTCTGTATATGCACGAACCAGTTCGCAGTTTTTGGGATAACGATCTAAAATTCTTCTCTGTTCTTTTCCTCCCAAGAAGCTGAACCGCTGATATCGGACTATTAAAGCATATATGTAATTGTCATTCTAAATGAACAATCGGAATCAAATGCTTGCTTGGACAAAACTTTCATTTGACAAGATGTCTTAACGAAATTTGGCTTGGGTTTTTGTCTAAGGCAATGGTGTAATCTCCGAAGAAATGAATCGATATAGCATATAGCTGTTATACAAACTGAACGATCGGAATTAAGTTTTGTCAAGGAATCCTTTTGTATTTGTGAGGGTTATTATAGCTTCGGTGCAACCGAAGTTAACGTTTTTTGTTTTGTTTTGCATTAAATTTATTTTTTTTATTTTATAAAAAATGGCGTGAAAAAATAGATATAAAATTGAAAATGTTCTTATTAAAAAATTGATTGATATAAAATAGTTAAAAATAACGTTTATAACTAGATTTGTCAAGAAAAAAAAACGTTCTTATACTGCTGTTCTTCATTGCTCTTCATAATTATTCGCATTTAAGCCATTTTGTTTATTCAAAGTATACATTTAATGTATACTTTGAATGTATGTATACTTTGAATTTAAGCCATTTTGTGTGGTAGGTAAAGGTATATTCTCCAGATAGTACACAAATGATGTTTTATTAGAATTGCGTGAGAATTCTGCACAGTAGACGTAAACAAAAATAATTATCTTTCTTATTTGCCAATGTTAATCTTGTTTACCTCTTTCACCTGTATATGAACATAAATATCTCCAGACAAACAAAAAATAAACTAGTTGTAAACATATTTTGAACTAAAATCTTCATGAGTAGTACCAAAACTAGTAGGTGTGCCAAACTTACAGATATATGCATGTACATAGGTACATACATACATATGTACTTACATGGGTACATTGTTTGGCAGATTACAGTTGTTGGTTACGTAATTATCGGTAATTGATTTGAATACCAAGTGCTGTTATGTTAAGTAGCCAATTGAAGTGTTAACAAAATGTAAACAATTTATATGTTTCACGAGACTTACACACACACGCACGTGTAGTTGAAGAATCACACATCACACAGCAAGTGTCATTGTTTCTTTTTTGGTTTTGGTGTTTTTGTGTATAAGTGAAAGTGTTGCTGTAAATAAAATGCCGTTAATGTTTCGTACGCATTTTGCATTTTTAACGCCACAAATGCGGTCAACACTCGCAGATGTGGCAACACTTGGGCATTACAGTTGACGGTGGAAAAACAACAACATGTTCAAATAATAACAATTCAGGGCACAGAGTGGAGGTGCAAATGCTAAATAAATATTCCGCTACATTGCGAGTATTTCGCATAAATCCTCTCGTTTGGTGTTGTTGTTGCCGTTGTAAGTTTTTGTAGTGCAATTATTATGTTGAGCATGTCAACACTTAGTGTACATGTGTGTGAGTAGTATGTGTTTAATTTTTACGCCTTGGCTTGCTTATGGTTGGCAATGCGTGTCGGAATGACCCAACATGGAATGTTTGAGGTTTAAAGCAATTGTTAGAGCATATAAAAATATACATACATACATATAATTAGAGTAAAGCAAAAAAATTGTAATACCCATCGCAAATAACAAAATGTCCATAGTTGAACTTGATCTGATCTAAACAATATACTTATAGATTGTAGCGTTGCTTCGAACAACAATCCATGTCAAAATGTGAAAATATTATATCAGGTCAAAGGTTTTTCATACAAGGACTTTATTCCGATCATTCAGTTTTTTGGGCAACTATATCTTATAGTGGTCCGATATAGGCGGTTCCGGCAAATGAGCAGCTTTATTCAGAAAAGAACGTATGTAAAATTTCCGATCGATATCTCAAGAACAGGTCGTATACGACTGTGAGCAAAAAATAGTAGGACTTTTTAATTAAAATTACGCGCAAAAACCCTTTCGTCAAAATATTTTCGTGTTTGGTTGGTATGATTGTCAGTGACATCTGACGAACCACGTCCAGGACGGCTATCAACATGAACTGATCATCAACACTTGAATAAAATAAAGAAATTGATTCTTGAGAATCGACTATTAATAGTCAAAGATCTTACGAATGTTGGAATGTCGGAAGGATCAGTGAAAGCCTTTTGAATTATATTTGGGCCAAAACAACAGTGAAAGCACGATTGGTTACAAAATCATTCAATTTTTTCGAATAACAGCGTTGCATTAACGTCTGTGAAACAGTATTTTCCGGCCACCAGGACGTCATGAAGCGTATTATTACCAGCGATGAGTCTTGGATCTGTGCTTACTACCCGAAAACAGGCGATCATTCGGCCGAATATCGTGACAGAGATGACCCGAAGCCGAAAAACCACGACAAAGCAGGTCAAAAATAAAGGTTGTATTGACAGTTTACTTCGATTATCGAGGTGTGGTGCACTCTCAATACTATTTAAGTGTTATGCGTCGTTTGCGTGAAGCTATTTGTAAAAGGAGGCCAGAATTTGGGCGGAAACTCTTCGTTTTTGCACCACGACAATGCACCGTCGCATACTGCATTGATTTTTTCTGAGTTTTCGTCAAATTTTCAACAAATATCGTATTGCTTTCATCGTATTCGCCTTATTTAGTTCCGTGTGACTTCTGGCTATTCAGCAAACTCAAACGACTGCACCGGGGAAACCGTTTTTAGTCAATTGAAAACATTAAATGTGAGCGCTTTGGAGGTTATTCCTGAAGTTGACTTTGATAACAGTTTCACAAGTGTATTGTTAGCAAGGGGAAATATTTTATGAGGACGACATAGATTTTGAAGAATAAATTCAAAAGTTTAAAGTTATGAACAAAGTCTTACTATTTTTTGCTCATCGTAGTATGAAGACAGAAAGGCGGCCATGTCTAAATCTTCCAATATAAATTAATTCCGTCTGATATCACTCAAACATTGCTTTTGATAATTGAGCTCATTTTGCAGATTTCCTCTAACATTTGAAAATATCAGACCAAAGTCATACTAACGGTGAAATATACATACATACATATGTATAATGAACATGGACTAGTTATAGTTACCATCTCACTTATGGTATAACCAGTACATTACTCTAAAACTTAGCGTAGCATATAAAATATGCAAAAAAAAACAAAAATTTGTGTGTGTACACATATGTATGTAACTGCAAATTTTATAAAAACTTGGTAATTGCTATAAATTTGCCTAAGCGTTATAGGCGGTTCAAATCATACATATGTATGTATAGCTTTGCTGGCTGTTTCGACACAATTGTTAATACCATGTTGCAGAGAGGTTTGTACAGATTATAGGTCAGTTGATGACAACTATAATAAATGATCGTACCATTTTTACCCCATTTCTTGTGTACATTCCTACTCAGTTATGTAATAGAGACATATCATTACAAATACATATGTATATTTAACTACATAAATATTGCAAAATTAAACTTATACATACATATTTGTATAGTATATATATATATATTTGTATAGTCTATATATATATACATACATACATATAGTATGTACATAAGCTTAATTTTGCAATTATCGTTTTTATATTATAAATAAAAAGTATAAATATACTTCTATAGGATTTTTCTTTAAAGCAAATCGACTTTTTAGATTAAAATATTATGTAATAAACGTGACTTGGCAATTCGTTAATTAGTTTTTAGGTCAAAATAAAAATAAACTTGAACATGTGAAATATCTATTGCTTAAACTATTCTTCGAATTAATCCTTCCAATTGCCTTAAAAAGCTTTCCATCAAGTTCCTACAGTGTACATGACGTTGAAACTCAGAAAGAATTATTGAAAGCATAGTAACAAAATATTTATAAATAAATATTTATCTTCCTCCACTATCAAAAATATTTACAGCATGTGTAGTATACATATAATGATCACTATCAAAACACGTGCAAAACCGTCGCCTGAACTAAGTTTTACTTTTTAGTGTATTTTTGGCTTGCTGAAAAACAGCAAGATCTCGAGTGCCGCAAGTCTATCAGATTGAAATGTTAACATGTTTTGAACAAAAACTATCACACATGTACTATATAGTTTATCATTTTGAATCTCAATACACTTACGACAATTATTCAGTTCAGTAATTAGCAAGAAAGCTTTTCTAACTCTTGAAGAACCGAATTTAGGATCAATACACTATGAGCTTCAATGTTAAATATTTTTTATCGCCAAGGTTACTTCAATCGATAGCCAACAATTAAAATGATAGAGAGTTTGAGTTAATGTTTTTTAAAAAACAACTGCAAATGATTAAAAAAAAACATTTCTTATATACATTATGATAAAAAAACACCCGGAAATTGTAATTAAATTCCCCGGGTAAATGATATTTAAAAAAATGTATTTTGCTAAGTTAGTAATTACTATACCAAATATGAGCACGATTGACTCGAATGAGACGACCTTCGACCTCTTCAACTGATGAAAATATAAAAAAATTAAGGAAGATGGTGCTTAAAAACCGTTAGGCAAGTGTTAGAGAGGTGGCAAGAGAGCACGACATTTGTCCCGAGTTTTTTTCGAATGATTTTGATCGATACTTTGGGAATGAAATGCGTTCAACACGTCCCGATAAACATAATTTTTTTTTTTTTCAAAAAGTGTACCGTAAACAAGTCTCTTTGGACATGCTTGATCGTGCGAATTCCAATCCCACATTCATGGGGAGAGTTATAACCGCCGATGTGACATGAGTTTATGAGTTTAACATGCAAAGAAGTCAACAATCATCGGAATGGAGTAAAAATACGAGCCGAAACCAAAGAAACCGCACCAAAGCCGCTCAAAAATCAAGGTGATGCTTTGATGATTTTTCGATTTTGGTAGTTTGGTGCATCATGAATTTGTTCCGGGGGAAAAGACGGTCATTACGGTCATATTGAGGCGTTTGCGTGAGAACAGCCGTCGAAAACGGCCGTAATTGTAGAAGAAAAATTAAAGCCAAAATGAATACCATTGATTAACCACTGTATTCACCAGATTTGGCTCTGTGCGATTTTTTCTTTTTCCTCAAACTGAAATTGCTGCTCCTTGGGACCCGTTTTCAGTCGATCGAAAGATAAAAAAAGTGCTTACGAAAGTGTTTCGAGGACTGGAAAAGTCGTTGGCATAAGTGTATAACATCTGGTGGAGATTACTTTGAAGGTGACAAAATAAATATTGATGAAGAATTAAACATTTTGCGTTTTATTTACAATTTCCGGGTACTTTACGTACAATGTAAATTGTAAGGAAAATTGGTTGTTAGTAGTTTACAAAAGAATACGCATCTACTAACGAATTTCACAATCATGATATATGCCAAAGGAATGTGCAATGTGTTTACACTTACTTGTTTAGATTTTCCAAATTATTTATTGATTTAGAAAACTACAGATAACACCTCAAATGTGTTAGTAAGCAAAACGATCTCGACAACCACTCACAAATTTGATAACTCGCTCGAAGTAATAAACTAAATTAATTCCAAATTGATATCTAAACTTACTTTCAAAGCAATTTATGGACAAAACAAGTAAGGACGGCCTAAGTTCGGGTGTCACCGAACATTTTATACTCTCGCATGATAAAGTGATAATCGAGATTTCATTATACGTCACTTACATATTTTTCAAATACCGTATTTTTGTAAAGTTTTATTCCGCTATCATCATTGGTTCCTAATGTGTATATTATACAGAGAAGGCATCAGATGGAATTCAAAATAGCGTTATATTGGAAAAAGGCGTGGTTGTGAACCGATTTCACCCATATTTCGTTCATGTCATCAGGGTGTTAAGAAAATATTATATACCGAATTTCATTGAAATCGGTGTAGTAGTTCTTGAGATATGGTTTTTGGTCCATAAGAGGGCGAGGCCACGCCCATTTTCAATTTTTAAAAAAGCCTGGGTGCAGCTTCCTTCTGCCATTTCTTCCGTAAAATTTAGTGTTTCTGACGTTTTTTGTTAGTCGGTTAACGCACTTTTAGTGATTTTCAACATAACCTTTGTATGGGAGGTGGGTGTGGCTATTATCCGATTTCTTCCATTTTTGAACTGTATATGGAAATGCCTGAAGGTATGTACAAAAAACTTAGTAGGGGGCGGGGCCACGCCCACTTTTCCAAAAAAATTGCGTCCAAATATGCCCCTCCTTAATGCGATCCTTTGTGCCAAATTTCACTTTAATATCTTTATTTATGGCTTAGTTATGACACTTTATAGGTTTTCGGTTTCCGTCATTTTGTGGGCGTGGCAGTGTGCGGATTATGCCCATCTTCGAACTTAACCATCTTATGAAGCCAAGGAATACGTGTACCAAGTTTCATCATGATATCTCAATTTTTACTCAAGTTACAGCTTGCACGGACGGACAGACGGACGGACGGACAGACAGACATCCGGATTTCGACTCTACTCGTCACCCTGATCACTTTGGTATATATAACCCTATATCTGACTCTTTTAGTTTTAGGACTTACAAACAACCGTTATGTGAACAAAACTATAATACTCTCCTTAGCAACATTGTTGCGAGAGTATAACAAAAAAACTTGAAAGGTTATGAGTAATTGCTAAATGTGGAAATCAATATGACTTACACAAAATCAATATCATAAAAGAAAGCGTGAACTGTTTTCTTCATATGTTCTTGTGTACAATGAGAGATATTATATAGAAAAAGAAATATCTACAAGTACATATTGTATAATTGAGATCCGCCGTGAATTATTACTCCACATATTGTTCGCTCGATATCGCTTAATGCAGGTATAAACTTTTAAGTTTGATAAGCTCAACGAACTTCCGCTAGTATATACACCACTGCGGTCGGATGTTTGATATGGGAACCATTGTTGTGTGCATACCGATAACCGGCAGTGAAGTGGTCGGAAGAAAAAGTACCACAAAACAATAACAAGTAATCAAATAGGTAATTGCGGTTATTTATGACTTGAAATAAAACTGTTTTTTCATATTTTGAAATAAGACAATAAAATTTGCACCTTTGAGGGAGTCACTGCATGTGATATCACATAAATTGTGATATTATAATTAATTATGAAATATACCGATTTTTTTGCTATTTTAATCTTATTTATATAAAGTGAGCAAATAACACAGCAAGGCGTGCCTTTATAACGATTTTTATTTATGAAATGTATTTATAAAAATTTATTTAGTTTTCAAGTTTAATATTAGAGGGTCGCTCTTTTTTTGTTTTTAAAATTTTGAAAGCATGTCAAATCTTGAATAAAAAATACTTTTAGGTACAGTAAGGAAAATTTTTAAAAAATGCATAAAAGCTTTTCTTCCCTAATAACTCTGAGAGAAGTGGAATAGAGTAACAACCACAATTAAACAGTCACTGAGCTCTGTGAGAGAGAGAGAGTACATAAGTAAGAGGAGACTAAGTGATAAAGCTGCTATATATGGGTACTACAAAGGAAAATACCAAAATTGCAGACATATTATAGCTGCAGTTTTGAATTCTAAAAATGTTGTTTTCCAAAAGGTCATTGAAAAAATGCAACGAAAAAATGTTCTTTATCGAAAAAAATTGTTTTTTTTAAGTTAACCAGAAATTAACTGTCAGATGGCTTCTAACCAGACACATCACTTGCAATGAGAGGTTCTATAATATAAATCGTTAGGTAATATTTCAAAAGAATTTAAAAACTAACATAAATACAAACGGTTATGCATTCAATAGTCTGTCGAAAACAGCTCTAAAGAAATATCGCCAGGCAAATATTATTGCTTATATTTAATGTCGCTTATCTGTGGATTTATGATCGTGCATTTTTTTGTGTAATTAATTTCAAATTAACATTGGCCACGCTTATGGAAGATTTAGCTAACCGCCAACAACTAACCGTCCACTTAGCCAGACCATATGCCAGACGGTTGCAACCTCGCGGCCAAACAATTGGCTAGCAAGGTTATTGCCATCAGGACCTGTTACGCTGCCAACAAAAAAAACATATGTACATACGCACATATACATATATGTATATATTTTGTTTTACGCATGCGCTATCGCCACTGTAGGTGTTTTCATAGTCGGCGAAATTTGAATGATTGACGTGTTAGATAAAAGCGGTTTTTAGTGCGATTTTCAATTTTTGTGTTTGTTGTTGTGGCTTTCGATTTCTTGATTGTGATTGACGTTAGATGGCGCATTGTTGGCAACCTGCGAGTCAACACATTTTGCACATTTATTGGAGTGGGTTGTAAAACACTTGTTGACATAAATAAATGCACCCACGCCTATGAATGAATTGAAACAAAACACAAAAGATAATTAATTATGAATCAGTATTAGCGAAATATTTGCACAACAGTGTAAAAAAATCCCATGCGTTATCAATTGATATGAGACTTGCAAGTGGTCCGCCAAAAACAAAAAACTCAAAATAATCTAATGCAGTCACAAGGGGTCTGCAATTTTATCAGATACGTGCAAATTATGATAACAAAAAGTATTTTCAAAAGAAATTGATTTCCTAAGAAATGCCTTATCGAGGCAACGGAAAGGCAACTGCATACAGTGAGTATGAATGAGCGACGTCAGCAGATGATCAGAGTTGATAACGAATAGCTAAAAATGCCTTACAAAAAATTTCTTTCGAACTGATGACGGTAACTGTCAAACACTGCAAGCAAGCGGGCTTTAAAAGTTTGATTAATGTTGGATAATAATATTTTTTCTTTTGCTTCGATAATTTAAAATGTTGTAAAAACAAAGAAGTATAAATTTTCTGTTACTATCATGTAATTATTCGAAAATATACTTAATAGTTTTGTGAACATATGATTTGGCGAAAATTCATGATCAATTTCGATCTTATATTTTGATACATTTTTGACATGTCCAAAACTATTCTTAACCGTGATTTTTCCCGATCATTCTCCCAGATGTAAGAAAGGGGGGTTTCAGTTAAGACGAAACTTTTTAGTTAAAATATAGATAAATGGATATTCGTTGGAATATAGACAAAATTCGTGTTCCATATTTTATTAAATTTTATTTATTAAAAAGCAATTATCTATTTGAGGACGCTTTGAAAAACAAAAAGAAGAAACACGTGTGTACATATATAGCAGTATACCATAGTTATAATATGTAACGGCTGATCCTAGTAGAGGTACTTTTTTCAATTGCCTTTTTGTGACAGATCACGCAATGGTCGTGACCTTTTGTCATGTTATTTTTGCTCAGTATTGTTTGGTATCTCATCATGGAAAGAATTACACCTGAACAACGTTAACAAATCACTCAACTTTATTACGAAAATTCAGGTTCTATAAAGAATGTGTTACGCGCGCTTCGCACAAATTATTGTCAATATAATCAGCCTACTGAGCGTACTATTCCCAACACCATCTCTCATCTTAAGACCCAGCATTCGATAGACCGCAGTGAAGAAAATATAGCAGTCGTAACTAAGAGTGTACACGGAAACCTTGGAGAGTCGATTTACGCCGTTTGAAGTAACTTGAACTGACGTGTGGAAGGATTTTACCTTAAATTAAAAGCGTACAAAATACAGTATGTGCAAGAATTGAAGCAATTCGACTTTCCCAAGCGACTCGCTCTAAGAACTCTTGAAAAGTTCCAGGAAGATCCGACGGTGGAATCATCTGTCCATATTTCGTCAAAAATTATGCCGATGAGAACGTAACCTTTAATGGCGGCCGTTATCACGCCATAATAACCGACTTTTTGATGCCTGAAATTGAAGCTCGGCGACATTTGGTTTCAACAAGACGTCGCCACTTCCCACTCATCGGATCAATTAATGGATTTATTGAGAGAACGCTTCGGTGCACAGATAATTTTACGTTTTGTACCTTTCGATTGGTCACAAAGATCGTGTGATATCACACTGTTGGACTTTTTTCTGTGGGGATATGTAAGGTATAAAGTCTATGCGGACAATTTCGTTTCGATTTAGGCCTTGGAGCAAAACATTACGCATGTCATTCGCCAGTTACCAGTCAAAATGCTCGAACGAGTCATGGGAAATAGGACTCAACTGATGGACTATCTGAGACGTAGCCGCCACCAACAATTGAAAGAGATAATCTTTATTATTTCGAATGATAATAAACATTTCCCATTAGATTTAAAGTATCTGTGCTGTTTCTAAAAGAAAGTAGAGAATCTCGAAATGGAGGCAGAAGGAAATAATCTATGCTTTAGGTACCTCCTTCTGTCGGACTGTCTCTTTGTATAGTTATATGCATATTAGTCCCTCAGTTTTTGACCGATTAAAATCAAGATTAATGCTTTCATGTGAAGGGTATTACGTCGAATACATGTTCAGATTTCTGCATGCATCAGAAAATTTGGTTTGACAGTGTTCTTCTACACCTTAATCCAGATAAGCATGCCTCGAATCAACCGCAGTTAACGTTTTTTCTTGTTTTATTAGTTATTGACATTCATTTCTTTACGGTGTGAAAACATCACGTGACTATAAAAAAAATTTCAGAACAGCAAATGATTCATTCACTTCAGCATCTCGTTTGCTCACTGGGAACACCAACATGCCTACACGTACAGAAGCAGTTCCCCAAAACACCAACTAACTGGATTGTTGACGTTCGGCAAACAAGTCTTTAGACGAAACTGCTTCTTCTGCTGCTGCAGCAAAGAAAGTGAAATGTGCCGACAATGCAAACAATACAATAACAAATAAAAAATTGCCGAAGAAACCTATCAGCGGCATCTACAACATGTGGCAATTGCTGCAGAAAAACCGGCAGCTACAGCAGGCGCAACAACAACAACAACAAAATGTCATTAATGAAATTAACCAGCACACCGCCCGCGCCGCCAACCTGTTGGTGGAGCGCATGTAAGCAACAACAACAGCAACAACAATAAAATTGAACCAAAAACAAACATCTGCGCTTGCCACTATTTCGACGCTGTGCCAATGCCTTTGTGGCGCTTCTGCTGCGCCCCAAGTGGATTACAGCTCACCCAGTGATGCTTCTGCCAGCGAGTCACGGCATGCCACGCTAAAGTGCTGCGCTGGGAAAGTGGAAAACTCGTTGGTTGTACTCGTAGGCAGTTAGCTGCTTGCTTCGCTGACTGACAGACGCGCCGACTGTCGATACGACCCGAACGGCCGGTCACTGGAACTGTCACAGCGCGCACACTGCCACAGCGTGGTTGTCGTTGTTGTTGCTGCAGCAAATTGGAGCTACCACTTTTATGGTTTGCGAGTTTTTTGATTTCCTTGCGGACGATTTTCCATTTTTCTGCGAAATGCCAACGCGCGAACTAGTTCAAGTCAGCGCAGCTGGTTGCATGCATTTTCTGCATTTATGAGCGCATCCACCAAATAGTTGGTAATATTGCTGCGATGTTTTTTGCAAAATCTATGCAAATGTGCATGTGTGTGTGTGTGTGTATATACTTTATCATAACTGCATTTATGGTTGCTGCCAGTGCCTTTCTCACATGGCACCTTGTGGCGGGAGAAGGAATTTGCGGGCATTTTCTTTAGCCACAGCAACAGCAAACCAACAACACTACAACAACAAAGCAATAGCAGCAGCAGCCACGGCAGCGAAATTAATGTGCAATTTTGATTGTGGGAATAAAATTGTGAAAAAGCAGAAGCTACACAACAACAACAAGCCAGCATAACAATTGATTGCGTTGCAATGCCAACCGCACAGCGATTTGTTGGCCACAGTGAAAAGGGCAGCGCCATTGCCAGGCAGCAGCAATTCCATCTAATATTGTTTGAATTATTTAAAAGCAATTGCCATGAAGATGATACACTCCAGCGACAAATATACACATATGCACAAACACACAACCACATTTGCCTGTAGAAGACACACTCAAGCAGTGATATTTATTGCGAAAACGCCTCCCAAGCTTTTGTTGGGGTGGTTGGCACTACGAATTGCCGTTGCGGTCGCGAAGCCAATCATATTATCATTCATAAATACGCACACACACACATGCGGTGATAAATATTTCCATAGTAAATAGTTTTGTGGCCGCAGTCGTCGCCCATTTGTTAGTGAATTATGCGCATTTCAATATCTCTTCATCGCTTTTTCACTTTTTTCTTTCAAGTACTACTAGTCTCACATTCTGCTTGACTAGCTGCCAGCGCCGCGGCCATATCACTGCGCTACGCATTTCATTACATTCGTCATGTCTTAATTAGTACATTTCCTTTCGTTTGCAATCGTCATTGCAGATTTTTGAAAAGCGAAAGTGGTAACACAGAAATAATTTCCATTTCAACCACTCACTTTCGTCTCAAGTTCAATATTCTTTCACACACTCTCGGCATTCGTAGGTTTTGTGAAGATAAAGAACGAGGCAGTTATGAAATAAAACGGTATTTGTGTCTTCTGCATTTGAATAGAGGCTATTATGGGAGCTTAAGTGATTTTGACCGGGTTCACTAGAACAGTTTACTTTGAAACAGCAAATGAAACTTGATTTTTATAACTTCGATTAAGAGAACGACGTCCGAAACGCGAGACCATATGAGTCAAAATGTTCTCTGTGTAAGTCCTATATATATATAAATTTTACCTTTGGACACCCCACCGAACTGGCGGGTGTTGAAGTTAAGCGTCTGTGTAACTATGTATTGGCTACAAAGCGCTTCGCCAATCTGTAAGTCCGAACACGGGAGTTCCTTTTCAATGGCATCACAAAGGACTAATTTGATAGTCTACGTGGGATCTTTGATCAGCCATCTTACCTAACCTAACCTAAGTCCTATATAAGTTCTGGAATTTACTTTTTTTCATATTTTTGGCGAATCCACTAAACGGCCAACCTTATAAGAGATCTAGTATAAAGAAATCCATTATTTTCCAATAGATGTCTTTAGTTATCTATATCGTTCGGGTTATCCCATATGACATTAGAAAATTAAATTTCGGACTACAAAACACATCAGTTAGTTTTACGATTGCTTGAATCAGTATTGTTTAAGCGCGTGTCTATAATAGGTACCAGCAGAGATAAAATAAGCTATATTTTCAAAGTTTTTCTTCGATAAAGGTGAAAATGCAGGCCAGTCGGCTGAAATTGTGAGAAGTGCTTATGGTCCTGACACTGCAAGAGCCAATCACGTGCAATTTTTGTTTTTTTTTTTTTAGTCTGTTCCGGCAATTTGATATTAAAGGTACATGCTCTAGAGGGATATTAGTCGAAAATATCTTTGAACTGTTTCGATTCGTCATTAAATAAGGCTGGACACAAAAAAAAATCGATGTATCGGTGGTAACCCAAAAAAGAACTCATGGACCAACTTTCCACCTTCAAATCGCTGCGCAGTCGCAAATAAATCGATCTACTCTTGACGCGAATTGGTACTACTGAAAATTTACGACAACGCCAAGGAAAAATGGCTCTGGTCGAATCATGATGAGCGGCCGCAAACAGCGAACAAGCCAGGAGTGGCAGTACGTCGATTTTGCTACATTTGTGTTTGGTGAGATTTGCGAATAATTTACCATAAGCTGCTGCCCTAATTCTTAATACGGATCTATACTGACCCGAGCCGAAGTAACTACTCCCTGTTCTTGTCGCTGGCGATTTCTTTATTGGCGTAGACACCGCTTACGCTGTTATTGGAGGATGGAGTCATGTGTAGAAAGAAATGCACGTAAGTGAAGAAAACTCTCCGAGTGTCATTAACTTGAGAGTGGCCAGTGATTCTTTTACCTAGCAGTTCACAGCTTCCGGTATTAGACCAAGTATCCTATGGATAGTCAAAGAAGGCGAACCATCCCTCCCCAGGGTTGTGTGCCACGTAAAAAACACCCCCCGTGAAAATGAAACAACAAACTTGGACGATGTCGACCATGGCAAATGCATTAAGGTTTACGATTTAAGGGCATGCACCCTTAAATCCCCCCACCACCTTAATTGGGAAGGTACCGCTGCCCAGCTGGTTAATGGCCTCGTAAAAATAAAGGCTATCATCACCGCCGTCTAAGAAGTGAGATGGATGAGACAAGAGCGAATGATTTCACTGATGAAAAAAAAACACTCAAGAGAAGCCAAAAGGAGCGAGAGAACGCGCCGCTTAACGCTTTTACTTAGGTATACCAGTTACAGTGAAATATAGTCGATTATTATTAGTTATTTGACCTCCTATTGACGCTCAAGAGCATGTCAGCTGAAGGTCTGTGGATTCCAAAGGCTACAATTTTGACAGTATACTCTAGGGTTCGGTTACTCACGATGGTAAAAAAAGCCACCTCTCGAATTTCACAAACATTTTGCCTCTTTGTTGGATACGTAACGGTTAACAGAATTTGCAAAAAATATATAAATGACTTTTTCGAACTCATTTGTAACCTATTATATAAAATCACCTTTTTCATTGCTAATGAGTATTATGTATTTCGTTTAACTTGTTTCCATGCGTAAATGCATATGAAGAAAGCAAAAAGGTGATGCGGAAAAGTGAAGTAATTAGACGCCACAGATCTGCATATAAGTATATGTATGTATGTAAACCGACCTGCATTGTCAAGCGACTGCCACGTAGGAAAGATAAATACTTGTCACTTTTTATTTAGTTGCAACTTTCAAACGCTCTCATATTGTAGGCAAGTCGTTCTAGGAATAATACTAACTAATTCTGGCGCCGCAATAGGTTGCATCGACGTGGTTGGCGATTACATCTTAATTACTCATTTCATTAACAGCACTCCATTTCGAGCCGCATGGGGTTCCTACAGAGTAGCTTAATGGCTTATGTACATACATATGTATATGCACAGGCATTCGTTTCTTCATATGTACGTATGACTATCTATCCGTAAAAGCAAATATACAAAGCCTTTAACAGTTATTGAAAAATATGCCAACATAGCATAGCTCAGCATAGCATAGAAAATATGTGCGGTATTTTAGAAAAAACAGCAACAACAATAAAAACGTGCAATATCACTAATGTGCGATTATCAAACCAGTATTTGTTGCATGCTGCAATATGATACATTTAAAGTCATTTATGAATTGCACACTCCGCATGACATATAAGAGCAAGCTGCTCTTAGCTCTTAGCGGCTTTGCCTAACACGTAGTTGCATATATTTGAATGCGAACGTGCATTGCCTGCAGATTTTCAGTAAGTTTTCTGGAACCGTAGTTTAAATTCATGGAATACGCGACGTGAGAGAAAGTCCTTTTTCTTAATATTGAAAATAAAATGTGCAGCTTCCATACAAGAACTTGATTGCGATATGTCAGTTTGTACGACAACTTTGCATGGCGTATGCTATATAGTGGTCCAATATCGGTGGTTTCGACCAGTGAGCAGCTTCCCAGGGAGAAATCTATAGAATTAAACTTAAATTAGCCCCAATACTGCCTTCCCTTACAGAGAAGAATGGGACAAGTATACAGGAATAAGCATATATACGGATAGGTCCAAACTATGGTGTCTATTCAGCAAAAATAGATATCAGAATCGCCTTCCGACTACTATACCGTTATAGTTTTTCCAAGCAGAGATCACAGCAATTAAAGAAAACCTTTTTGTTCTGACAAAAAGTGTGCTCAGAACAAGAAATATGTATACATATACAAAGCGGCTTTATAATCACTAAAGTCTCCTAGGAAGACATCGCAGTTAGTGAAAGTATGTCATGATATCTTGGTAGATCTAGCAGCCTATATCAAGATAAACTTGCAATGAGTTCCAGAACACAGTGATATGCCTGGTAACAGTGAAGCAGATGCGCTAGACAGAGCAGACATCTCCCTACAGTAAAGAGAGTATAGAAGTATATGCCTCTGGCTACTTGTAGACATTTAGTCTACAAACATATTATAAATATTGATAATTCTCGGTGGAGACAATTTTAAAACAGGCTCAAAAAATTATGGATTTCAAAACCGGAAGACTCATATAAGCAGACAAATGGACAGACAGAGAGATAGATGGCCTCCTCTAAATCGACTCAGCTCGTCATGCAGATCATTTATGCCTGCATTTTATAGGGTATCCGACGTTTCTTTCTGAGTCTTACAAACTTCGTGATAAACTTACTTCGGAAATAGGTTTTCGATTCTATCTTATGATTTTTTCCTTCACGTGACGTCAGAAAATCGTAGTAGTGTCAAATTGCAACCCAAAAGTTGACAATTATTATCGCTGAGAGCAAATTTACTCATTTAGAAAATCCTTCAAGTCAATAATATCACAAATCACTTCATTATCAATCTAAATTATCTGCACTACAGGGCTGACGTAGCGGGTTATATTACGCAGAAATAAATAAAGAACAGAAAATCTATGGATAAAACAAGGACAGTTGCTACAAGACAATTTATTATGGTATGGTGTATTCGGGTTTTCAAAGATGTTCTGTTTATGAAAGCAAGAGAGATTTAGTCAATGTTAAACTAGGGATTGTTAGTGTGTGAATAGAGTGCACTTATGTCTCCGTAAATCTTTTGAAAACAGAATTGTGAATTTTTTTTTGAGATCAGTCAGTATTATAGTTGATTTTAGATATAATTTCTACATAGATATATCATATATATGCACTTCAAATAAGGTTTTTAACCTCTTAGACAGAGTCTTCTTATCCTCCAGCTATTTTGACAAGCAAACTGTTACTACTTCCCATACAATATTTTACAGTTATGCATAAATTTTAACAAAAACGACGAGTACATTTGTATATCCATTTCTTACACTACTTTATGTTAGATGCCAAAGCGGCTACATAAACGGAAAGTGAATGAACGGCGATTGGAAACCGCAAAAAAATCGCTCATACAAATATTTGTGAATATGTAGTATATCCGCATATAAGGTATTCATTATACGTACATACATATATACTATCTAGTTAAAAATTAGTCATGCTTTCATTCAGAGTATGCTATAAACGCAGACCACGGTTTTCCCTGAAGAAAGAGTCCAATTAATTTTTATAAAAAGGTCGAAAGCAATAGAAATTTTTTCAACTATTTTGAGCACACTTTGAAAGGAATGTGGTAACTTTTTGTGATTTTTGCTATTCTTAGAAGTCTTATTATAGCGCAGAAACATTAAATCAATTAGTAGATAATTAAAAGAACTTGTAAAATTGACTAGTAACTAATGATAAGTAAAGTTCTAAGAAATACGCAACACCTTAAAATTCGAATGTGCTTGCAACACTCTTTGTAAGTATGTATATTTATATATGGTATATACATATGTATATATGTATATCCTTGAAATAAGTATATTTACATATATTCGTTGCATTAAATATGTATAGTAAAGAAACGTATACTTCATGTCAACCAACAGTGGCAAGAGGAGGAAAATTGTATTTTAAGACCGTGGATTAATAATAAAAACGCACCAGTTATGAGTGTACAAGTATTTACGGAAATATTGCGAGGATCTCACGCCCACAGTATTCTGAAGAAAATGTCCACAAAATTGTAATGGTTGGTAGCTCGAGTAACACTTATCTGATTAGCCGAGAGTATAAATATGAACTGCAATAGAATTTTAGTTTCATAATCCGATATAGCTTGGATTTTGATATAATTTATATAGATATGTATGTCCATAGAGGGGCTCAAAGTCTTGTTCTAAGTTTGGGGGCTATGTCGTGCTCAGTTCTTGTGGAGTCTTTGATTACAACCGAAAGGTAGCGCCTCAGAGATACGATGTGTGACCGAGATATAAGCTTGATTCACAGCAACATTCCTTTAGACGTGTGAAAATGTAAAAGATAGCTTTCTCCAAATTAATGTCTAAAGGTACATCTTGTGAAACACAGAACAATGTCGTTGTTATATATCAGCTTTGAACTATTATTAATGTCAATACCGAAGCGTTTCAGACTATAAATCGCTTTTATGATAACCTTATTCAAGATAAACATTCTGATTTTATTTAAGAGGCAATAAAAAGTTATATAAATCTCATGTCGCATTTAATTCAGGAAAAACTAAACATCCCTTTGTATTGTGCACTGATCCCGGCTTGCAAAGCGAAGATGCGTCAAAATCTCGAATTCAATAATTTTTCGGGTTTATAATTGAAAAAAAATTCTGGTACATAATGCTCATTGAAAATAAGTTCAAATAAATAAAAAGCTTTGAAGCCGTGAAAGCTCTTAACAAAATAATAGTCATATTATGCATACGAAACTTTGTTGGCATAGACAAATCGAACGATTGTGAGACAGAGTAACTATAACGAATTACCGATAACAAGCCGTTTGCACCAGCAATAAAAGTAAGTAGTAGTAGAACTAATTTTATGACCAGATAAGAATTGAAGCCTAGTTTTCATAGCAGTGGTAGTCGATTTCAGCCTACATATCATAGCTGTATATATGCGAAATAGTCCCTCAGTTATTGAGATTTCGATCCTTTCTCTATCTCTGATACTGTCGGAGCCGCTTATATGTAAATATGGTGGTCATAAAAACTGATCGGTCTATAATATAGACTCTATATTAAGCGCTTGCCAGTAATATGTTAAGATATCTTCACGAAATTTGGCACGAAATATTTTCCAAGACAAGGCTGTAATCGCTATAATCACCTAGACGAACAAGATAAATTAAAAGATCGTTTTAAACAAATTAACGCTTTTTTTTATTTTAAGTTATGAAAGCAATATTTTGACCTCTAAATGTGTGTATATGTACAGACATATTGGGTAGTGGTAAGTTTCTTCCTATTTTGTCAATAAAGTGTTGTAAAGGTGAGACTTTAAGCTACATTTAAGCAATGAAAAATCAAATAAAAAAATAACAAAAAAAAATTAAATTCGGGGAAGTTCAAAAAAAGTTAAAGATGTTCAAAAATGAGTGAAAATAATGAAGAAATTCGCTATATTTAGAAATTTTTGTATAAAAAGGGAAGAGTACTACGCAAGCCACTAATAAAATTTGTAAAGTTTATGGAGACGATTCTGTATCAGCTCGTGTAGCAAAACAATAGTTCCACGGCTTCCGTTCTGGAATAATGGAATAATGTCTCTAACGGCAAAATGGTAAAAAGTGTTCGAGCAAAATGATTGATAGATATTTGATACTGAAGTATTGCACTGCGACCAAATTTTTGAGTATAAATATAAAAAAAAATAAGTTGAAGTTTAATTAGAAATACGAAAAGCCTTTCTCGACTAGCCAATATTTACTCTTTGTTACAGTTGTTTAGTCATATCACCACAAAAAACTTCAAATTAGACAGACTTTGAATTATGGAAGGAAATTTGTATGAAATTGACTTCTATTGCCAATTTAAAAGGTCGATTTATGTAGAACTTCGAGTTATAGAAGTTCAAGTTATGGAAGTTCAACTGTGTTTACCAGCTCCAACGATGAAGGTGTTGCTCTCTGTCAGTGATAGCAGTTAAATAGCTGCTGGCGCTCGCACAACTGCGACCTAACATCAGCAAGCACTATTAAAATTTTTCACTTTTTTGTTATTTTTTTCTTGCAAAAAATTTCTGTTCACCTTTATCCGTTTGCTTTTCAACTCAGCTTATTTCGTGCGCCTATTTGTTAAGTGACAATGAGCCGTACACTCGGCTCTGGCGCAAAATCTACCGGCAAAAGGCGCATAATACAAAAACAAATATAAGTGCAAGTATGTGTGTGTGTCTGTTATGAGTAAATGGTATAGTGGAGCAGCAGTTTCAGCACGCCTAAAACCGGCGCTCCACCACTGCCGCTGTCGCCTTCAACTGCGCTGAGGCGCCTGACAGCGTTGATCGCTGGTCGTGCGCGATTGACACTCTTCCCACACTTTATTGCACGAGCGTCTTAAACTTTAGACTTCACAGTCGACGAAAAGTCCAAATGTGTGGCAGCAGATAGTTTTGCATGGCCGCTAGTACATGTGTGTATGTGTGGGTGAGTGTGTGGCAGGCAGGGGAGTTTGGTAGCGTGGCGTGAAATAATCCCAACATTGGTAACCTAATCACATTGCGGTCGCTGTTTGTTGTTGTTGTTGTTGTTTTTGTTACTACTATTGTTGTTGTTAGTTGCAGCTGAAATGTTTGCTGCTTGCATGGAATGAGTGTTACTGTTTTAATTGTTGTTCACATTGTTGTTGTTATTACTGTTGTTGTAGTTGTTGTTGACAGTAATGTTTTATTAAAGTAGCTGAAGCATGATTTTTGTCTTCACCGTTATCTTTATTTGTTTTTGTTGTTGCACAGCTATAATAACGAAATAATTGCCGCGCCCCCTTCACCCACAACACAATTTCAATTGTTTACATAGCTTTTACATGCTTTTAATTGTATGCATATACAACTGTACATATGTATGTATATGTGTACACTGGTATGTAAACTAGTCTACTCGCTGGCGCTTAAGCTTTTTTGGTCCATCCAAGTGTATTGTTGGCCTGACAGTAATTACCGCGCGCCACTGGTTGCCACCACCTCGTCGTCCGGACAGACACCAAATTAAATATTGTCTATGGCTGTGTAGAGTCAGCAGCATTGCAAAATAAGGCGAAGACGAAAAGTCACAAACAAACCGAAGGAAAACATTGTCACACGCTGCTCTGCATTTGCACGCTCACAATGGCGGAGCACCGTTAGTGTTCGACTTTGAAAATTGTGCTGCTGAAAAAGTGAAAATTCGTCGGCGCATCCAAAAATTATGCGCTTTTCACACGCGTTGTACTTGTTGTTGTTGCTGCCACCCTACCTTACTCACGGCTTCTTAATGTCGTTTGTTCCATGGCACAATGTCAAGCATATGCAGCAGCCACAGCGGCGTTTTGTTTATGGCCGGCCACACTTTGTTGTTGCTCAAGCGGTTGCGTGCATCTCTGCGGCGTTCCGTTCGGGCACGATTCGCTGCCCAACAGCTGGAAGCATTAATGCGTTGATTTTTTCACGCCCAGTCTTTTTTACTCATTTGTGACTTTTATTACAGTTATTTGCAAATTGTTGTTGGTTAACGCGATTTGGCACACTTGTATTTGGGCTTATATCGCCCTTCCACTAGAGATGAGTGTGTCGGGAAGTGCTTTGTACTTCGATTTCACGATAGACGTTTCATTTGTTTTCTGTTGATAAATTTCCCGATAAGGGTGTTGATAGATAAATACGCTTTATTTAGAAAGCTGTTTCGTTATCTATTTTTGATTATCTATCCACCATCACTCCACATTTTTTACGTATTCATTATGAGAAGGGTTCTGAAGGTACCAAAGTAATTGCTGAGTGCGTAAAGATCTTGTCGTAAACATTCCCTAAATTTGCTCGTCTTCTGCGAATAGAAATCGAATTTACCCAAGAAAACTTACTTTGAAATATAGTAATGATCCGTATCCCTATCGAGCGACTTTTTTAATCTTCTGCTGGAGAAAATAATTCAAGCTGCAGAGCTTAATCGAGCAGGCACAATGTTCTATAAAAGTGTACAGCTGCTTCTGCTTTCCCCAGACTGGCTACGGAAACGAAGCAAGTGGGTCTTGTAGTGAACGAGTGCAAGACTAAATATCTCGTGTCATCAAACAAACAGTCGTCGCACTCGCGACTTGACCCCCACGTCACTGTTGACAGTCATAACTTCGAAGTCGTGCATAATTTCGTCTATCTTGGAACTCTCTCGACGAGCAAAGACCAAACTCTATAAGTCACGCATTATTCCCGTCATATTATTGCTATATGGTGCAGAGGCATAGACGACAACATCTGATGAGTTGACGTTATGACTTTTCGGTGGAAAGGTTCTGTAGAAGATGTATGGTATTTTGCGATTATCAACGGCAAATATCCCATTCGATGGAACAATAAGCTGTACGAGTTATATGATTGACATTAAGAGACAGCGGTTACGGCGCTAGGTCTTGTCGTACGAATGGATGAAACTACTCCAGCTCTGAAAGTATCCGAAACAGTACCCGCCGGGAGAAGTAGAAGGAACAGGAAGACCTCAACTCCGTTGGAAAGACCAGGTGGAGAAGGACCTGGTTACACTTTAAATATCCAATCGGCGCCTAACAGCGAAAAGGTAGAACAACTAGCGTTGGATTGGTTGTTGTAAACTCGGCTATAATCGCGTAAGCGTTGTCTAGTACGTCAATAAAAAAGAAGAAGTACTGATCCGTCAGCCTTTGGCCGGACTTAAATCTGGATCCACTCCGTCAACCTAGACCAGAGTTTTGTGGCAATGTTGCGTTCAGTTTCATGGTAAGTTGTTTAACAAGGGTTTCCATTTCAAGATAGTGGAAGTAACTGACTTAACGAGTCTAAGTGTGAAGGGTTCTGTATTATATGTTTTTTTAACCGTTCAGTTTGGCTCTTCAAGGTTTACACAATTCAAGCCGAACCTATCATTGAAAAAGCATCAATATGAGATTTTCACTGAACAAAGAGGCCTTAAACATGCCTTAGGATTGACTCAAGCATTCCCGTGAGATTTTTGAATACGAAACACGTCGTCTTTAAACTTGTACAGAAATAACTGATTTTGTTTGCAAATAGAACGACGAATTGAGATCGAAAAACGAACCAATAGGGGCTATGAAAAGAATTTTGTGAAAGATATTACCAGCTATCCCGCTCTAAACTAGTATGGGGTGTATTGACTTAGAATGGCCTGCTTTGAAAACAATAAAGAAGATTTGTAAAAATAAGCAAAAAACCAACAAATGGCTGTTGCCAAACAATCGTTGTCAAACTTGACAACTGGAAATTTGACGACTTTCTGCACATCATGCTCATCTCTAAGCTTCGGCCAAGCCGCGTGATTCGTTCCTTTGTTGCTAAATTTTATTTTCCTTCAATTTGCGTTTTTTGTCGTTTTATTGTTGAGATTGTTTTCAGACCCGCGACTGGCGAGCGCGTAAACTTGTCACTGGGAACATTTTGTTATTGCTGTTTCTTCACACACTTCTGTTATTGTTGTTTTTTAAGTATGTTTGTATGCAAATGTAATTACGCGTACGCTTCGATGTTGAACTTGAGTGTCAAGTGGAAGAAAATAAAGAAAGAAGTGAATCGCGTTGTTTGTTCGCACAGCGCAAATAAAAGTAAAAGTTTTACTCTGTTAGGTCACATTTTTTTTTTTATTTGAGGCTAATGGTCAAGCACCGTCAAGCATTATAGACGTAATAACATGACAATGGGTATGCAGTAGTATATTACATATATTATGTACTCCCAAAACGTAATATGGTCACAAATTAAGCCTAATATAACCCGCCTCTTCAAAGTCAGCAATCGTAATTAAGATCAGTCGGCGATAAATTCAAAATGAACTTATTAAAATTGAAATTATAATTAGTACTACTATTTCATTTCATTGTTATTTTTCTACCTTTTTGCTTTAATTGGTATAGTGCGTATCGCAGAGTTGAGCGAAATACAAATCTGACACTCGCAGACAAGAAAATAAGAGCAGAAGCCAACGACAAATTACATAACTAGACTAAACTTAGCATCTGACGACCTCGCGGCTCAAAAATAAAAGCTTAAAAATATATATAAAAAACTAGTAAGGCTCGGATATAACCGATATTTCATACTCTTGCTACTTGTAAGGATTAAAGCCAGGGAAGTACCTTCAGATACATAAGGCTTGTTAGTTATATGAGGTTTGGGGCGAGTTCTCACTCGATTTTATTCATTCAAAGAGCAAATATGTACCGTTGTAAGAAAAACACGCTCTCTGAATTTCATTACCATAACTCACATATTGGCCGATATATGCGGTATAAAGTCACCCGCAAGTGCGAAGATCTTTATATTAGGTATATGCGGGCAAAGGAAAGTATTGACCCCATTGAACCCATTTGTAACACACAGACATACTGCTATTAGGAAAGGATTCTCACTGAATTTCAATCAATATTTTCGGTAAAAACTTGGTACTGGGGTCCAAATATTAGGTACCTATTGACTTGACTATTAACAGTTTTTGTTTGACTTGCACAATTTTGATCATAAGGTGGCATACTTTAAAGGCATAATACGTGCAAAGTTTTATCCCGTTATATTAATTGCTTATTGATTTATACACTCGGAAGGAAAAACTCAGATGGACTTTAAAATGGTGTTATATGGGAAGGAAGCGTGGCTGTTGTCTGATTTCGCCCATTTTCACACTGTGACATAAGAGGAATGCCATATAGCAAATTTGGTCGGGCGGGTCTCGAGACATGCGTTTTCACCAAAGAGTGGTCGGTGCCACGACCATCGTCTAATTTTTACTCCGGCTGCGTTGAAGCTCTGTCCAACCAGGACCATGTCAGACAGTCACTCGAATTTCATCTGGTCGCGTCATCCTGATCATTTACATATATCTAAGTACCTTGCTTAGTTTTTGGTCATGCCTGCAACCGTTAGGTGAACAACACTATTATACTCTCTAACAACATGTTTCAAGAGAATTAGTGTAAGAAGTAAAGAAAATAAAACAACTAATTAAAAATAAAAACAATTTCTTTAACACCGCTATCTTTCATTCCCACTTTTATTGCTATTTCAGAGGAATTGCAAAAACTATACCTCGACCAATTGAAAATATGACGAGGTAGTACTATGTAAATGTAATAGCTCAGCTTCTTTTTTTTTTTTGTTACCGTCTATTTGCTAGCTAACATGTCCATTGTTATTCTCTTTCCGCTTTTTCTGCTACAAATTAGCCTTTCTTTATGGGCGTTGCTTACGAACTCGCGAAATATTTACTTTCGTTCGAATACCATTAAATTCGTAATAAACAACGGTAATGCAATTTCATAACCTCATATGCAAAATACAAACGTACATATGTAAATGTAACACTCTTTTGGGGTCATTCGCAATACCAATTACAATATACTGACACACTTGTGCAATATACATTTATGAAATATTTCAAAAATAATGTCGATCAAAAATTTTGTTTTTCAATTTCAGTCAAAATTATTTTTCCAGCGTCAAATGTTTATTCATTTCTCACCACTGTGAAAGGAAGATTTTCTGTAAGTTCTATAGCCTTTCTCTTACTAGTTATTAGAACGACATTGGTCCTTATTTAACACGTATGTGGCTATCAATGTAAATCCAGACGCCCGAAGTGTAGTACTTCTTACGAACCCCACTTTCATGTCTGCCGACAGCCGTGAGTCCCAACCGGAATTGTCTATCTATCTCTTCAAAATTGCTCTCGAGAAGAATGAAATAACTTTTATACCTTCTTAGTGATTCCCTCTGCCCATGGAGCACAGCGTGTCAACAATGGCTATTGGATTAAGTAAAAATTTTGTTTGTAGACATACCCATTCAACCAAAAGTGAGCTACATTACTGAACAAAGTTTCCCTCTGAAAATCGAGATCGATAGCCATCTCGTTTTGACCGATACATCGAACGTACGACACACTTCATGGTCGTTCGGCTTCAAATCTTGCACGAGTAGCATTTTGTGAGCCAAGATCCCTCCGCAAATTTGGCACAGCTTCAATCGATACTCTGTCCCACAAGTGCAATAGCCTCTTCGGTGCGCACTGTACGCATACTTCAATTTTTGATCTCTTTAATACTCAGTATATGAGAGAGAGAGTGAGCAAAGGCTTCAACAAAAAACTGTTTTGAGGGAAAACTTTGTCAACCAGTAACATGAAGCTACGTTTTCATAAAAGTTTTGGGGAATTGCGTATACAGACATCACCTTGATTGCAGTTTCTTAGAGCGATAAGGAGGTAGGTAAAATAAATACCTCATATCATCGGCTATTTCATTCCTCAAGGTCGTCTAAGACTATTTTCAAAATATAAATTATAAAGGAGGGGAAGACATTTGAGTCCTTATAAAAATATTTTAACGAAATTTATAGCACAAATGTAAGCTTATGCAGGAACACGGGCCTCCGCATGAATGCTTTGCTTACATCAAAAGTGTCGAATCTTACTTAAAAGATTAAATATACTTCGTTCATCACGAAAGGATTGATGTGATTAGGACTACATACTTTCGAGATGACTCTGTACTTGGTAAGTTTGATATGGAGATGCACTTTCAATTATTAATATTAAATTATATTTTTGATTATTATAATTTTGACTTCAATATATCTTTAGAAATTCTATAAAGTTTAAGCTCAGATACTATATTGAAATTTATATCTATTAACCCCCTGCCGTACAGACCTACATACATACATATATTCATGATAAGCTTGCCTCTATTTCATTAGCTCACATTAACTAATTGCTGGTATTAGCTGTTTTTTGTAAACTAAACTCATAATTTGGTATGGAATGTTCATTTTCCGAAACTGGTATCCCATGCAATGTCTATCTAATAGGGATAATTGGGTATCACCTCTGCTCCTTAACAGCATTAACACCGAGCAATTAAGCAGCTAAGACGAAGAGACGAATATCTTAGCAAAGTGTGTGAATATGCATGTTTTGAGTGTAATTATGGTAGGCTACGATTAACCAGTATTACCATTTATAAGCTCACCAACAGAGACAACATTCATATTTGCCACTTTCGTCTAATGTCTTCGGGTGCCTATGGCTGCGGCAGACAATTGCTTCAAGTGCGGGTTCGCATGCGGATACATACAATGAATTTTCTTATTTCTCCATTTTTTACGACGACAAATTGTTGGAGAATATTCACAGTAAGTTTACATAAGCATGTAAAGGGTAGTTGGTTATTGAAAAAACATCTCGAAATAATCAAGCTTTGTTTGACACATAATATTTGGAGTTTCCGATTTGTTATCATAAACTTATAGAAATTCAAACCTAAGGGACATAATGCTTAACTAGACAGGTTCCTGATAGACAATAAGAATTTAAAGTATAAGCTGTACTTATTTTATGTTATAAATGTTCTAGGATACATTGAATACCAAACCATTGATGAAACAAATTCAGAAGTATAACAGTTGAGGTCTTCTAATTTTCATATTAAATGGGCGAAGTACTAAACGTCTTCTGATAAATATTATATATGACTACTAGATACGAACTGAATCGATCTACAACATTCGGGTCTGCATAAACGAAAGAGTCCCGGATTTTTACCAGAGCACATTCCTCAAAATTATTTCTGGAATTATTATAACTACACTGCACTCAGCTAGTCGACTCACCAAGCGTTGAAGAGTAGCGAATCAAACTAGCTATACTAGGTGTTCAAACAAATAAGCAGAACTAGCGGTGGAACCCTGCCCTGACAAGTGGGCAGAGCGCAGATATATCGAGTAAAGTAATGTCGAATCGAATACGGCGAAGACATGCTAATCTGACCTTCAAAGAGCAGTTGTTCCGTTCAGAATAGCACTTACGTGGTAGAGATACCAGACCAGTCGGTCTTCATTTGTCGATTTTTATATAATTTTCGTGATAACACTTGAAGTTCGGATCTTACGAAAAAACAAAGCAACGGTAGATAAATAGGACAAATTCACTAGTTGGAAGGACCACCTGATTCAACTGTTCTACTTACTGCTGACTCATTTTCTCGGAACTCTTAGAAAGTGATTTCAAATTAAGAAAAATAATTTGTAAAAGAACGTGGTGACATTTGGACCACCCTTTGTTTATTAATTACAACTATGTGCGTTTAAGCACGCTTGATATTAGACTAGCCAGGCATTACAACCAAGTTAGTTACTCATTGTCGCCTATATACACTTGGACACTTTTTCATAATTCAAGACAATTAAAACGACTGCTGAACCTAATGCGCATAGGCACCCAGGAAGACACTCATATAAATGCACATGTCTATATATACATATATATATAAATATGTATGCATGGAAATATAAAAGTATAAATTTATACGAATGTAATACTTATGGCACATATGTGTGACGTTGCATAATTGTGCGCATTAAACAGTCAACGACACGGGATGAGCCGCAGAAAGCGCGCCGCAAAGCGACCACGGTGTCGACAAACGGATGGACTGGAGCGCTGACGCAGCTGGCTGCCGGCCAAACTTGGTTTGCTGGAATTTTTCTACACACCATGTCAAATATACGAGTATTTAATTGAGCGCACACACTATCACTATCACTTTTGTGGAAATTTGGCGACACAACGCAACGAGTTTGGGCGAGTGGCAGCAAGAGTGAAAAAAATTAAAAAAAAAAATTAAATAAAAATTAAATTTACAAAATTGAAGAAAGGTAAATAACTGAAAACTTGAGGGAAATTAAAGTTAGATATTGGAAAAGTGCAGAAAAGAAATGCAAAAATTGCATAATTTAGAAACATTACGCGTTGGGCATGCGCATAATTGCCGCCATAACACCGGCACCTGCACAATAATTACAGCTATTAAGTGCTCACTTTGGTTTATTATATAAAAAGTGAAATTTCTGGTGTTTTAGTTGGTTATCAGGAATTTCAAAAAGAAAGTGACAAGAACTATAAAACACTTCGTTGAAATTCGGACGCTTTTGTTTACAAATCGTTGCTGTGGATTTATTTGCCACACACGCTTTTGTAATACCAGCTTGACCTTGTTTTATACACACAAATATGTAAATACATATATATTTGTTTTTGTGCAACACTTCAAGGCATTTGTGGTCACCCACATGTGGACAAGTGAACGCTTGAGAGATTTCGCGCGTGAAATTTCGCTGTGGACATGGTAATGAGATGTCCGCAACGTCAAGTAATGTCAAGCAGACAGGCAAATATAATATATACAGACGTACTACTTGTACAACAAATACATACATACATATGTATAGAGAAATAAGTGTGAATAATAAAAATTTGACCGACACACAGGCAGTGTATCTGCTTTCTTTTAATCATCTCAGCAAGCGACTCGCACCCACAATCGACTTTCTGCATGCCATACCAACTTCAATCCAATTGTAAACGTAATCATTATTGTAAACGTAATGCTTTAACGCGCTATTTTACTAGCTTTTTTTTGGTCAGTTATCGGCTAGTTAAGCATTTGCAACGCCTCGAGGCAGCGAACCACAGAGTTCATGGTATTCAAATGCACGGTTTGATGCCACATACAAACATATGTATACACATATGCATGTCTGTCTTCACATTATGGGCGTTCATATGTAAACTTCTTTATGGCACCTCTAAACTGTTGCGTTTACGCATCGTTCATTATGAATAAACTGCTTTGTCTTGGCTATGACCGAATTTTCGTAGGTTTTATCAGTGGACTGCAAAGAAATTGGATTTACTACTTTGACACGCATTACACGGCAGCACGGTATATTAAGTAATCTTATTACGCGAGTAATTACACAATATACGAATTTGTGAAATATTTTGAGAAGGTCGTTGCGAATTGATGAACAGAATTTTTAACTGCATAGTGGTTCATACATACATATGAATGTATGTTTGTCAGGCTGATCATAACCCAGCCTTTAAACTAATAATAAAAAATAGAAAAAAAGTATACAGTGGTGATAAAAAATATTACAACGCTTATAGCTTGCCCAAATACATTAGCTACAGCATGTCAAGGCTGCCGAAACATCAATATATAAATGGACAGAATTAGTCCGAAAATTAACCCGTACACAACGCCTTTCGTTCATGACAACGTGTGCCAACATATCTTCCTATTTGAACTGAAAACAAAGGGAACGAAGTTGTGGTAATACATATCTAAATACTACTGTGGGCAAAAACAGTAAGACTTTTTTATTTAAATTTCGCGCTAAACTCAATCGTCGCAATATTTTTTTTTCTAGGTTGGTATTACTGTCATTACTATAATAGAGAAGAGGTACTTGTTAATCAAAACAGAGATATAATTTATTTTGACCTTGCCATCGTTGAAGAACATGGTTCTTTGAGTAGCTGTCACCCCTCAGTATTCATTGTCAAAATAACCGGGTGTCTTTCTGACATGAACCAGAGATACGATATAAGACGTTTCGTCTAACTTTCTGGCCTAATTGTCTATCACAATTCATTGCACTGAAGCTGAAAATCATTAAGGAATTTCTGTGTTTCTTGTGACAACAAAGTTTAAGTGGCATGTTGGAAAGATAATTCTAGAGGAAAAAAAACAATATTTAAAAATTGCATTTTAGAAAAATATTAAGAGAAAGTTGTGCTTTCAGAAGCAAGCAAGTTTGAGAATGGAGTGGTCTCCGTCACCATAATTGTCTCCAACAAAGTTTTCATTGTTTTCAAAATATACATTCGAAAAAAAATAAATAAAATACACTTATAAATTCAATATTAGGTAATCTCTTCTGCTGTAGAGAAGTTATGAAATGTGTGTTTCTAGAAGCAAGTAAGTTTGAGAATCGAGTAATCTACGCCCCTATAATTGTTCCCAATAGGGTTTTTATTTATATTGGAATATGCTCAAAATAATAACTGAGGTTAATACTTTCTGTAGATTCGTTTAATAATAGGCACTCTAAATCACAGCTGAGTAACATAATTCGGAATTGGGTAAAAAAGGATATAAGGTATAAGAGCGTTGAAAAATAATACACACATTTATTAAAACATACTTAAACGATGTTTGAAAGGAATTGATTAGAAATCTTTACTGATTTTCGAGAGTTCGAGTATTTATTATTACTATTCTAAAATTTTTGAAATTAATTAACAAATAAAAATACTATATACATATGTATATCTGAAATGAAAAAAATTCATTGAAGGTCTAAAAGTATTGAAGAGTCTTTTCATATACTCAAATTTTATAAAATATAAGTACTTTTTTATTGTTTTACAAAAATTAAAAATAAAAGTAAAAAATTTACCGTAAATGCTACAAATAATTAATTTTCTTCTATTGTAATTTTAGCAAAATAAAAAACAATCTCTTTTACTATAAAAAAAAAATTATTAATAATTCAAAATACATTTTTTTTTATTTCACAAAAAAATACTACTAAGATCAGCCTTTTGCTTTAAGACAAAATCAAGCGCACTCACCATTTTCAGATTTTTTTTAAATGATACACTAAGTAATTGTAATCCTTTCAATTCTCAGCCAGCGAATCAAAATTATTTTTTCACCAGTTCTACACTGCACCTTTTTACACCAATGCACTTGTTTTTTTTTTTCCTTCCTTGATCAGTTGTTGATTGATTTGGAAGATCCTGCGAGCAGGTAGCTCAACATTCACTGCGCGCACTCAATTTTAACGTGTGACTTAACCTTAAAGTAATCCGTTTATCCAGTGTAACTTTTTTCTCATTCTTTTACAGCAAAGAAAATTTCTTCAGGAAACTTCACTTTTATATTTCGGTAAATTCATTCGTTTTGTTTTCTGAAATCACACACCACAATTCACACGAAAACCACTGTGTTGTTGCTACTTTTTGTACCGCAATATGAACTTTCAAAAATGTGTTGTCGCGCATACATTTCACCACACGAACACGTTAAACGAAAAACTGAACCGTCACTGCGCGCATGCGCACTCGTACTAAGTGGACGCGTTCGCTTTGCGGCAGGTAGGAGCAATCGCACCAGCGGCTGTGGTGGCAACATCGTGCTGAAGAGATGATGACAAAAACAACACTGTGTTGTTTACCTGGTACAGCGCGTATGTTGGTGTGTGTTTACTCGTTGCTCTCCAGTGAAAAATGAGAAAAGCAAGGCAATGATAACAGGTAAATGTATCCGTCGTCTCGCATAATAATAAATCAATAGTCATGCGATGCATTGACAAAGTAGAAATGATGTGAGAGCAGGAGCTGTGCCAGCATGCAATATTTATGTGAATGTACATATGTACATATGTATGTGTTTATGGGTAATTGAATTTTTTTTAGAATTTTCGACAGGATGAATATTTGTTAAGCTTCTTCGGTATTTTTTAGAATTTTATAACAATTATTTAACAGAATAATAATCGAATTAAGAATAATGGAGCTAATAAATGTTCAACAAAAGTTTCGAAAAACAAACAATTTCGATACATAGCATTTATTTATTGAGTATTTTGAAAAATGATTTGAAATTCGATTTTCCAATAAGACTATACTACAAGACTTTTCATTATTATAAACCAAAAAAAAGATCATTAATTTCAGTGGCACCGAATATCCACCACAATTATAAAATATTCTTTACAAGAACTTTATTTTACGCGATCAGTTTGTATGACAGCTATATGCTATAGTGACTCGATCTGAACAATTTCTTCCACCGTTGCCTTGAACATTAACTCACGCCGAATTTCTTGAAGATAGGTGGTTAAAAGAAAAAGTTTCCCTACATGCGCTTGATTAGGATCGTTTAGTTAATGTGGCAGTTATATGCTATAGATATTGACCGATATCATCGCTTCCGTCAAATAAGCAGCTGTTAAGGGAGAAAAGTATAAAATTTCAGAGCAACATCTCAAAAACAGACAGACAGATGGGCGGACCATATCGACTCAGCACGCCAAGCTGATCATTTATATCTACAACTTATAAGGCCTTCAATGTTTCTTTCTAAGAGTAACAAACTAAGAAATCTGTTATAATATTAATACATTAATTAAATAAAATAATTTCTTTATTAGGCTATACCTGTGTGACACTTTGAAAAAAACACAATTTTTTTATTTGCTTTTACGATAACTTATATTTCAATAAATATCCTGTGAAATGGGGAAGTTCGTATCTTAAATAGTTTTTGGATGGCAGCGTTCTAAAGAGCGACCGCTCGGAGGTGCAAACATATTTAAGTGAAACTTTAAACGCGTTTTCTCGCAACGGCATTTTTCAAAATTGCTGGCGTCATAACGAGAAATTGACCAATCGACTTCAAATTAAAACTAAATATTGTTGAATACATTTACTATGTATACAATGACCTACGAACTTTTTGATTGGTTGAAAATTGTCAATTTGGAATTAAAAAAAACGACCATTTTTTACCTAAAAAAACGATTTTGTTTTCAAAATTATGCCATTTTGTTAATTTTTGATATTTTTCAAAGATCATAGGTCATTGTATAGGAAATAACTTTAAGTTTAATAAAATTTTCAATATTAATTGTTTCAGCCACTCATTCGGCCGAAATCATGCCAGCAGTTGGGGCACTTTTTTTGGGCACCATAACTCCATTATTTTTCAGCATTTTTGTAAACAAAAAATCTTAAAATATAGCTGTAAATATACCTTATTACGGTCAAAGAATTTCGAAATATTCAATTGCGTACTTTCTCTTAAAAAAATTCACGAAAATTGCCTAATTTTTCATGCGTCGCACTGGTTAAGTCCCTTAAATCTCAATCCAAAATTTCGACTTTTTTCTGAGAAATACAGAATCAACAATAGAATTAAACAATAATATATAAGATAGAGGATCAAATAAATATACGATCCAACCTATCTTTTCCAACTGAAGGTGGTTAGCTAACTTTTAAAGAGAAGTAATCAATTTTCATATTCGATCAATAATTTCTGTAGCATGTTGCTTTGAGGTTCTATAATTCAGAGAATCGATACAGACCGCTTCGACTGCTTGAATTTACTGTAGAAGTATTCAAAGTTGGGCCCTCATTAGAAACACATATTTGCTTGGTGATTATACTCTTGTTCTGTGCTTGAATGGACTTCGACTCCATTTTGTGGCAACTAAAACTATTCTTAGAGTTTCAGTGTTTGTCATTGTCGATATTTAAAACAAAGACCCAAAAATAAGAGGCAAACAAAGCAATCTTATTAATTTATGAATGCATTTCTTTGCATATATACAATATTATTCTAAATAACTCTAGCACCCGTGAGCTTTCCCGCAAACCGTTATTGATTGAGGATACTAAGTAATGAACGAATATACCTAAAACAATTTCAAAAGTAATAGATTAATGCGTTGTCGCGGTAGAATAGCATTTTACTTTTTGCCAAATGAGCGAAATAATTATGCATTGGGATTTGTGATCGTTTTGACCTTCTGCTGTTATTCGATGTAGATCACACACTTTGAATGTCAGAAGACGCTGGTCATTACCTTTCTAGCCGATAGTACTGTCTTTGTCTTCTTTCGAGTAGATTTGCCGGGAGAAGGGCACAGTTTCAATCATTCCCTAGTCTAATACTGGATTTATATTTCGAAACAAAATTCCGCTGCCCTTTCTAAAACTTGTGAGCACGCCGGGTTCCACATGCGCTGAAAACAAAACTATGAGTCCAATTAGATAGAAATTAGCCGGCAGCCATCTAGGATAATATGCTGTACGTAGATAAAGAATCATTGTACAATAACTGTGAGTTTTTGTGAAAATTATATGTACCTATAATATATATGTATATCCAGGAGGCGTGCGCAAAAACGGATTTTAGGGGTTCAAATTAAATTCGAACGTAATTTGTACGAACCGTTCATCCAAACTTGAAATTTTTGACACAGTTTGGCACGAAACTCGGACGAACCTGCTCTGCCATGGTATCTTTGTGTATGGTATCCTGACTGTGTACTTTTAGCGTTCAATACCAAATAATTGATTTTTTATGGAGGAGAATATTTATCATATCGTTATCTCTTTTTTAACATGACGCAAAATTTGAACAGAGAAGCCAACCTTGAAATTTGCCAAGGCGGCATCCCTACCAACGAAATAGAAAACCTGAGCTAATCATCCATTTTTCTGAAAATACTGGATTACTGAAACCAATTGGCAATACGCTCCAACCGAAGTTAAAGGTAATACTATACAAAGGGTGATCCAAGTAGAAGTACATTTTCAATGGTCTATTTTTGACAGATCACGCATTAGTCGTGTCTTATTTTTGTTCAGTATTGTTCGTCATTTTATCATGGAAAGACTTGCGCCTGAACAACGTTTACAAATTGTTCGACTTTATTACGAAACTTCACGTTCTGTAAACGTGAATGTACTATTTGCAACGCCATTCATCTTGAGACCCAGCATTCTCTATTGCTAATGTTCGACCGAATAAACAAAGTCTAGCAAGCAGTGAAGAAAATATAGCAGTCATAGCTGAGAGTGTACACGAAGACCGTGGAGAATCGTATCGACGCCGTTCGCAGCAACTTGGACTGACGTATGGAACGACTTAGCGCATTTTACATCGAAATGTTAAACTGAAAGCGTAGGAAATATAGCTTGTGTATGAACTGAAGCCGCTCGACCTTCCCAAGCGACATCGCGTCGCTCTATGGGCTCCTGAAAAATTCTAAGATCCGTCGTTTTCGGGACAAATTTTGATTTGCGCTGAGGGTTATTTCTGGCTCAATGGGTATGTAAACACTCAAAACTGCTGCATTTGGGATAAAGAACCATCTGAAGAGATTCAACAGTTGCAATTTTATCTAGAAAATACAACGATTTGGTGTGGTTTGTGGAACGGTGGAATCATCGGTCCATATTTCTTCAATGCCGGTGAGAACGTAACCGTCAATGGCGATCAACATCGCGCCATGATAACCAACTATTTAGATCATGTGATATCACAGCGTTAGACTTTTTCCTATGAGGATATGTTAAGTATAAAGTCTATGCGGACAATCCCGCTTCGATTCAGGCCTTGGAGTAAAACATTACGCGTGTCGTTCGGCAGTTACCAAACGAAATGCGCGATCAAATCATCGAAAATTGGATTCAACGGAAGGACCATCTGTGACGTAACCGCACATATATTTGAAAGATATAATCTTCAAAAAATAAAGGCCAAAAAATGTTCTTTCTATTGATAAATTTGAAGTGTCTGTGTTTTTCTTTAAAAAAGTGAGGAAGCCCGAAATTGATCACAACTTACATATATAAAGTTTTGTATTAACGCCTCCTTAAAAGCAATTTCATTTAACCGAAGTGTTGTACCAATGTTATGACAATGTCAACTCCAGGATCAACCATTTTAGCAACAAGCGTAAAATTATTACCACAAATACTAGCTAGATCGAAGACTATCTAAAATTGATAGTTTCACAAAAGTTATCAAACGATTTAACTTTAACAATTTAAAACAAGAGTTCGCCGTATGTTGCAACAGAGAGAGAGAGTAATTGGGTCAAGTGAGGTCTGAAAAATATTAGCTAATTCATTTTTTTTCTTCCAGCAGAGCATAAACAATGATTGATTGCAAATCCTCAAAAAGGAGGAAAAATAAATTTTAATATTCGCTAAAATGAGTTCATCCACAAAATTTTATTTCGCTGAAAAATTCAACTGGCAACCTTCAAACACAAATTAGTGAAAGTTGCAATTATTTAAACAATTGCATAAAAGACCCGAAAATTCACTTTGACGAAGTGCAAATTTGTGCGTGTTTGTGCGCCTGCGCTGAGCTCAGGCGAGGCGAATAATAATGTCATTAAAATTTTAACAGTTAAGTTTGATGAATTTATCAAAGTACAACGAATTCTATTTAAAAATTCAAACACACACGGCGACACAAAAGCATACATATCACTTACATAGCACATACATAGCATATACATAGAAAATACACAGTAAACATATAGTAAATGCATGCACATTTTGTGGCGCGTGTATTGCGGCCGTAAACGCCAGCAACTTGGTCGACTCATAATGCGGCACGGAACTGCAACGCAGTCAAGACACGTTCATAATTGTTGCCGAGTATTACGTGTCGCTGCCATGGGCCACCGCTCAATCTGCCTTGGATATATGGACAATTGACCCGCTGACAGCGCGGCAGATCGGCAACGCAGACATTTCGTCGTAAATACTATTGTAAATATAAACTAAAGTTGCTAAATTATAGTGTGTATATATAGTATGTGTTGTGTGTGTGTGAGTGCCTCGATCGCCTATTCCACCTCATTACGGGTTAGTGGTCAAAAGACGGCTGCGAAATGAAAACGAAACTGTCAAATTGTACAATCGGCCCGTTTGTTGCAGCCACGAAGCATTGTTGTTGTTGCCGTTATTACCATTCCTGCTGCAACAATTGCGCGCGGTTACGCAGTGTTAAGCGTTTTTTATTTGCCTTACGTGAGAGCAATTTGAAATGGTCGCTTCAACCGCCCAGCAGGTGAATCCGCATAAATACTAAACTCACACACACACACATACGCAGATAAAAATTTATAGACGCGCAGTCAGCCGCGTATAAATACGTATATAAATAAATAAAATAACTGGAATAAAGCATTCGTAATGTGTTTGTAAGTAAAGTAATCATTATCCGCGTAAACACACACACACACACACATAGACACAAACAAAAACATATAAATATTCGGCAGCCGCTAGTTGTAATGCCAAACTAAAAACGCAAAATGTTGAACAATTATGAGTCTTGACTTGTTAGCGCATTGTCGGCCCACCTGACTGCTCATCTACCCCACCGCGTCTTGACTTGAGCGCGGTATTCTACGCACGCCGCCTGTCCCACATTATAATTCCCACTTCGTCGTGTTGCCGCCGAATTTTCCCTATGAACCGCTCTTGCATAACGTCGAAACTCGCGGAATTCGAAAATTTGCCGTTAATTGTTTTTGGGCAGATCTCGATCTTAATGTGAGCAATTTGCATGTAATTGTTACGCGTTTGACCGTTACACATTTGACAGCCATTATTTTTGCGGAAGTCTCAAACAAAAGACACACTCTTTTCACGTTGTACGTCACGGTTAAAAGCGCTGGTATGCCACAGACCTAAGTTGATACTCTCGCAGTATAGTTGTGGAGTTGTTGTGAAAGGACGTCTGGATATTTTTGTAGCCAAATAGTTTTAATTGCAGTCCATGACCGTGTATCAATCTAGACAATTCCAGTTAAATAAATCCCAACTTTTTTAAACCGATTGGTTTCTGATTTTTTTAGGTTTTAATCTTTTATCAAATTTTAGTGAGTTTTTTTTCCAAAATTTTAACGTTTATGTAAAAAAAATATGAAAACTAACTTAGATGGGCTGAATAAAACAAATTTTTGGTAAACTGTTCTGATGTGAATCGTATTCCCTGAGGACCTTCTGCTACACCCGAACAAACGGTAGTCAAAAAGGTCAGATCTGGGCTATAACGCCAGTGAAGCAAACTTCCCATCTTTTATTCTCAAAATGTTTTACAATCGTTCTTGAAACATGAGGCCGTGCGTTATCTTGATAGAAAATTATTTCCTCGTGTCTAGTCGCAAATTTCGGTAATTTTTTAGTAGTCACTCGCTTCAATTTGATGAGTTTTGTCGGTATTCCCCTTCAATGGTATTACCCGGTTTTAGAAGCTCATAATACAGCTCGCATTTCCGATCTGTAGCTGAGATTCTCAACAAACATAGAGCATAACCTTGGTGTCATGAATATACCGCTTTGTTATTGATTTGGCTGGTTGGCCAGGTTTCATATTTGAATTTTTATGTTTAGGGTTCTCGCAATGGTTCACTTTACCATCTCTTGGCTTCAATTAACCTACCTTCCTTGCTTCTGAAACATTTTGAATAGCCTAATTCTGTAAAGCTCGAAAATTCTTCGAAAATTTCTTCGTCGTGTATTGCTTCCAATTACTCATTTTCATACCTTTTTTGTCCATCCACGACGTCCTTCATCTTCCAAGCCAAAATCAACTCTTTTAAATCGTGCAAACCACTCTTTTGGTATGTTCATTAAGTAAGAGCATGTTATGTTCATAATACGCTGACTTTCCGCTGAGGCTTTCTTCATATCAAAGTAATGAAGAAGAAACCTTCACAAAACACTTTTTTAGGCAAAAGGTTCGACATATTTGAGAGAGAAGTTTGTCCAAGTCTGTTTTGCTTTTAATTTCAAAGTGCTTTTAGATTTCTGCACATTTTTTCCGGATTAAGACCTAACCGATAAATATTTTTTTCTAAACAATTTAAGACCGAAATTTTGGTAAACAATCGATTTTTTTTAGAATCCACCATTCTGTCAAATAATTTCATCTTGCTTATTCCTTCAACTAATTATTACTAATTACTATAACATTACTTTAAGAAAATCTTTTTGGCTTTTTAATTTCAGACGACCCAGTTCAGAGATAGTATATGGTTCACCGCAAAATGTATGTTTTGGGAGGAGGTCCCTGAGATCAGCTTAAGTTCCTTTCCAAATAAATATTTTTACTAATGCTAAGTCTTAAAATACAATTAGAAGAAAACATAATATGTTTAAAAATTTTTGGATCTATTAAAAAAAATTTAAACGTTTTTTCTGAAAAATTGCTAGAAAATTTACTTTTTTCGGCTTTCTAACTGCATATAACTCCTAAATTTTGTGGCGGAAAAGTATGCGAGCTGAGCTGTATGTGTGCACACGCATGGAGAGCGAAACACTGACACTTTACCGGAGAGGAATCCGATAGACCAACTCTCAGCTCTAAACAGTGCAAATGCATCTTTGTCTGTATGACAAAAGTAAAGTGGAATAACAAAATCGATTGGTCAGGGTAAAATCTTAGAGAGCAAGAAAAAAGCCATGCAAAAGCCAAGTTTTAAACGAACTTTTTTACTTAAAAAAATCTAATCAAAATTCGATTTGGCAAACACGAGTTTAACTCACATGTTTCGGAGATATATGTAGTCAAAACAATTCCATTTTAATTCTTCGAATGAATTAATTCTTAAGAGAGATTGTGTGGGACATAAAAAAGGGCAAAAAGCTAATTAACAAATAAGAAGAATACACACAAGAATACACACATATAAATCTACCAGATTCTATTGTGCTTTCCTGATAATTTCTAAAATATGTGGATTTAAATTTACTTATTGTAAAACGCTTTTATGGTTATGATTACTTCGAAATGTTTACATTACAAATTTGTATAACAAAACTTGATTACTCAAACAATGCATTCAAAACATGTGACGGAGAAACAAAGTGTGTAAATTTGCTAACACAAAGTTATTAAATATTAATATTTATCTTTACTTACTACTAGATAAGGCTGACTTTTTATTAATAAAGTTGGTTACAACAACAGTGAGCTATGATGTCACCTGTGCTTAGTCTAATATGAGGTTAATAAAATATTACTACTGCTGAATATATGTGAAATTATACAAGATCGGAACTATTTAAAGCTTATGTATAATATGAATAGTGGTGATATCAGATAATAAGAGCAGAAAATTGGATATAAAATCTAAACGGAAGTAAAATGCACCTCGCTCTGGTCGACCCATCGTTGAAAAAGTCGATGCAATTATGGAAAATATTGACCAGGATCGTCAAGTAAGCAGCCATGATATCGCTAAAAACTTAACATTCATCATCAAACGGTCTTGAACCATTTAAAAAAGGCTGGCTACAAAAAGAAGCTCGATAAATTGTCTGTGACAAACTGAATGGACCGAATTAACATCTGCGATTCTTTGCTGAAACGAAATGAAATCGATCCATTTCTAAAGCAAACGGTATGAGGAGACGAAAAGCGAATTAAATACGACAATAATGTGTGAAAACGATCATGGTCCAAGCGTGGTGAAGCCCAACAAATGGTCGCAAAGGCAGGATTGACGCCTCGAAAGGTTATGCTGAGTGTTTGGTGGGATTGGAAAAGAATCATCCACTATGAGCTGTTTCAGCCTAGTCGAACGATTGATTCTACATTCTACTGTCAACAATTGATGAGATTGAAGCAAGCAATCGAAAAAAACGGACGGAACTGATCAACAAAAAGGTCTTCGTCTTCTATCAGGACAAGGCTAGACCACACCCATCTTTGATGACTCGGCAAAAACTGGAAGAGCTTGGCTGGGAAATTTTGATACATCCACCATATAGCCCTGACCTTGCACCATTGGACTATCATTTGTTTCGGTCAATGCAGAACTCACTTAATGGAGTAAAGTTGGCTTCAAGAAAATTACTTGTCGCAGTTTTTGTTGTAGTTTGAATAGAAATACGAAAAGACTTTTTCGACTACCCAATACATATATAATTTGATAAGTCAGTACAATTCTGAAGTTCACCAAGTTTCGAACGTTACTTAATCTCACAAGGCTTTTCATATTAAAATAAAAGCTGAAATCTCTAAGTATGTCGTACATTTTTACTCCAGCTTTCTTTTTCAAGGCGAGAAAGTACCACTTTTTTAACTGGGTTTATTTTGATATGCAAAAAGACATAGTAAACTTACTTAGAAAACCAAATGTAGTATTATCTAAAATTATTTTATTTAGCTTCCGGTCTCTTTGAAGGCAACCAACAACTTTAAGCAGCCTAAAATTGTTAGATGGAAAAATGATAGTTATTTGTAATTGGGGTACTCACAACGTGTCATAAGGCATCGTAAAATCATAAAATCTTAAATTTCCATACTAGTTTAAAAAATTTGTTGTTGGATTGCATACTAAAATAAGTTTACGCAAATACAACTCTGAGCGCTATGTTTTTGGATCGTAATAACTTATAACTTTATGAGACTAAGTGAAACCGCTAAATGTGTTTTTTTTTTTGGAAAGCTTGGACATGACGCAACCATATCACTAGAAGAACGCAGAACTGTTAATTCTAAGTGGTACACCACAATTTTTTTGCCTGTTATCTTTCAAGAAATCAGGAAAACCAATCGCCGAAGACGGATCACTCTTCATCACGAAATTGTGAGATCTGATACTGACTTGATAGCTCGACTGAAAAAATCATCGATTTGATGAGTAATTCACCGTAAAGTCCTGACTTGGCAGCGAATGACTTCTTTTTATACCTTTATGTACAAAATAAACTAGAGGTCAACGTTTTTCGACACCTGATGAGGCGGTTGATTCATGCAGCACGCATGCTTTGGAGATTCCTTAATTAGAGTGACAAAAGTGATTCGAGTACTGGTTCAAATGCATGAAAAAGTATATAAGCGCGCTACAAAAGTTATTTTCTAAAAAAAAACATCATCAACAAAATTCTTTATTCCTGTGAAAGTACAGACCCTGAACCCGACTTTCGACGGTTTTCAAGCATAAGCCGGCCAATTGACTGGGCCATTTAGTGAGATAACACGCTCAACAAACTTTGTTTTCAAAAAATCGATTGTGATATTCGCTGTGTGGCTTATAGCCATATTATAATGTTTCGGGATGCAATGGTAACTCATGGATTGCTGGCTGACCAATAATGCATATTTTGCTTATTGAGGAAGCCATTCAGACAGAAATGAGCATAATCGCTGAAAATGATTTTTCGATGAAAATCCGGATCATTTTCAAGTTGTTGCTCAGCCCAATTCACAAACATATGACGATTCTGGTGGTCAAGCAATTTCAGCTCTTGCGATTTGATCTTGTAATGATGTAGGCCAAGATCTTTTCACAAAATTCGACGTGTGAGAGACTGATTTTGGTCTTTCTCAATTTATGCGCTAGCGGCAACAATATTCTCGGCACTACAGTCATTTCTTTGTCTCACTGGCGCGGCAACATTTTGTATTGGGCCTGTGGATTCAAATTATTCCACTAGACGCTCAATTGTTGATCTGATAGGACGATTATGATGACCATAAATTGGATGTAGCACTCTTAAAGTTGAAGTAAATTATAATAATTTCAACTCGTTGTTAGATCATATAACTTATAAATCCTACTGAAGAAAAATGTTAAAAGAGCGGAAAAAATATGACGTTGTTTGCTGTCCCTATCGGTCTACTTTTGTAGCGCCCTTCTTAAAAACCCCGTTAGATCTTAATGGAGATTACTTTGAAAAACAATTAAACACTTTTCGATGATTAATATTTTATTTTGTTCCCTCATCTCGAAACACATATGTATGAAAGGCAACCCAAATTATAGGTGGATAAATTTGAAAAATGTTAGATGCGAACAGAACTAACTTCGTTGAGTGGTTAAATTCCCCTTTATTTAGAATATTATTTCTTTTCAAATTTTTTGCATACTTATTGTTTTATAAATAATGATTTATGACAATAATATATAAGCATTTTTGCTGTTAAATGGAAATCAAAAAATTGTAAGAAGTTTCTGGTTTCAAAAGAGCTCAATTGAAATTGTTCCGATAAAGTAGCACTGATTGCATGAACACGAGGCTGATAATCTTAACTTCTCTACAATTGCCCAATAAATCGAACGGCTTTTACTAAAGATTATTGTAGAGTGGAGTAGTTAGCGGCTTTACTACAATTTCTGTAATTGCTCACACTCAATCTATCTAGCTACATTTTGAGGATTTTAGAAGCTCAAGATCGCCAACGGCTTGATAAATTTTGGCTGGAGAATTACTCAAATCATAAAAAACTCTCAAACATTTAATGGATTGTGATGAGATGTGATCACCAGCCCCGGAAGTGGCAGTTCCGCACTCGTCATGCTTCCTGTTAACACTCTTATCTAACCAACACATAAAATATAACCAATTTAGTAAAATATCATACACAAAAATATAAAACTCTTAAAATTATTTAATAATTTGTTTATATTTGTTGACTTCGAAATATAATTATAATTTCGAAAACACCTATACCAATATTTCCTGCGAATATCCATTCCAATTAATAACTTATTTTCTCTATAGCTTATTATAATTGCATTACGTAGCCTAATTTATTATTGAATTTCAACCAATTTATGCCAAACACAAGTTTTAATTACGATTTATTGATATGAGTGAATGGTTTTATGAATTAGGAAAAGATTAGATTGAAAGAACACAACGACAAATTATTTTACTTTTTATTTTTGAGCTTTCAGAACGCGAATACGAAATGCATTATCGCCTAGACAAAGCAATAAGCTTGCAAATGAGCAGATAAAAATTTTATCTGAAAAAACAAAAACCACGCAGGTTGCTAAGTATCTTTTTATAATTTCAATTCTTGGAAATTCTCTTATCAAGAGCCGTTTCAACCAAAGATAAGCTCTACTCATGGTAATGCTTCAAAATGGAAAAATAAACTCCCGTTCATTTCGTGCTGATATTAGTCGTGCATTATAGTTAATTTCGTAGTATATATAAGTATGTAGATATGTATATAAAAAAATGAAATTTATTCAAATGCTTTTATTACACGTGACTGGTTTCATGAAACACAAAACCTTCGTTTCTTAGGGTACAAACCCGGTGTAATATAATAGTAATTTAAAACAATTTAAGAAAATGAAAAAGGTTGAATGCCGAAGAGCGTTTCTCTTTGATGACCTTTTTAGTTCTGGTGACGTCTGCATTGCAATCGAAATTGTCATCACAATAATTCTTGTTATAGTTAAATTGCTGACCTTTGGGGCAACTTTGTAGGTAATAGACAATTTCGCCATTAACTTCGGCGCATAAAGCGAATTTCTCACAAGAGCCATTCTGTGGATAGAAGCCGATATCGGGGCAATCAAATGCCGGTAGTGTAGTAGATTCCGGCTCGTCCGTGCTTGTTGGTGCATCAGTGGTTACAGTTGGAGCATCAGTTGATTCTGTTTCATCGGTGGATACCGTCACTTCAGTGGTTTCGGGGGCGTCAGTTGATGCGGTTTCATCGGTGGTTACGGTCACTTCAGTGGTTTCCGGGGCATCAGTTGTTTCAGGTTCATCGGTGGTTACGGTCTCTTCAGTGGTTTCGGGGGCGTCAGTTGATGCGGTTTCATCGGTGGTTGCGGTCACTTCAGTGGTTTCGGAGGCGTCAGTTGTTGCAGGTTCATCGGTGGTTACGGTCACTTCAGTGGTTTCGGGGGCGTCAGTTGATGCGGTTTCATCGGTGGTTACGGTCACTTCGGTGGTTTCTGGAGCATCGGTTGTTGCTGGCTCTTCAGTAGTTACAGGAGCATCAGTTGTTGTCGGCTCTTCAGTAGTTACAGGGGCATCAGTTGTTGTCGGCTCTTCAGTGGTTTCTGGAGCATCGGTTGTTGTCGGCTCTTCAGTAGTTACAGGAGCATCTGTTGTTGTCGGCTCTTCAGTAGTTACAGGGGCATCAGTTGTTTCCGGCTCTTCAGTAGTTACAGGAGCATCTGTTGTTGTCGGCTCTTCAGTAGTTACAGGGGCATCAGTTGTAGTCGGCTCTTCAGTGGTTTCTGGAGCGTCGGTTGTTGTCGGCTCTTCAGTAGTTACAGGGGCATCCGTTGTTGTCGGCTCTTCAGTAGTAGCAGGAGCATCTGTTGTTGCCGGCTCTTCAGTAGTAACAGGAGCATCTGTTGTTGTCGGCTCTTCAGTAGTTACAGGGGCATCAGTTGCTTCCGGCTCTGCAGTAGTTACAGGATCATCTGTTGTTGTCGGCTCTTCAGTAGTTACAGGATCATCTGTCGTTGCCGGAGCCTCCGTAGATTCGGGGTCATCTGTTGCAGCTGTAGTTGTATCCTCTTCCTCTGCGGGTGTCTGATTGTCAATACTACCAGTAGGAGCACTAGTGGGTATAGTTGGTTTGATGAGGTCTCCATCTGTCGTAGCAGTAGTGGGTACTGTCGGACTTTGTACATCCTCATCGCCATCAGAACTGTCTTCAGTTTCACTAAAATACGCAACTTTTGGCACACAAACTCCATCGTAACGGTCAAAAACGTATCCACTTTCACAATTGAAGTATTTGATATCGAATGTGCCGTCCTCGTTAAGATCACATGCATAAAATGCTGGTGAATTATCGACGAATGCAAATAATCCTACGCGTTTACAAGGATTCAACAAAACTCCAGCATCAGCCACGGCTATTGCCAAAAATAAGCCAAGAAAAAATAATTTCATTGCGTTCAAGTAAATTTTTTCACCAATCGTTCTTTTCGTTCACTTCTTTAAACTACAAATAACTGTTGAGCACCTTGGAAGTATTCTTTTATAGAAAATTTAATTAATTGGTTGAAATATTATTTCATTCAAATATCTTTTAATTAACTGATAAAAAAAGTTCCACAAATAGATAAATAGTAAGCGGTTTTACCTTCTTGACATATAATACTATCTTTGGATACCTGAAGACATATCTTAAACGCACCTATCTCAATACAAAAACAAAAAAGTATTAATTTGAAAGAATTATCAATGTGGATTTTTGTTTGCTCTACATTGGCTAATAAAAATAGATATTAGAATTTTTTGAAAAGTTTGAAAATTTTTTCATAACTAAATTCGGAAACAATAAATAGGTAAGATTTATACTCTTGCAACATGTTGCTACAGAGATATAATAGTTTTGTTCGCCTAACGATTCTTTATATCACCTTAAAATAATCGAGATAGGTACGAAGTGATATATTTAATCATATAAATGATCAGAATGATGAGACGAGCGCAAATCCGAGGGACTGTCTGTCTTACACATGTTAGACACATGTTCCTTGGAAAAAAATTGAGACGAGTTCGTAGATGGGCGTAATTGGATCACTTCCATGCCCCACTCAGTTAACCGAAAATCTATAAAAATGGCAATAAAATTTAGTCTTTATTTAGACTACTATTATATTTAGATATAAACCTGTTATTTGGTACAGAGGATTGCAGTATTTTACAAAAATGTGTAGCCCCGCCCTCTAATAGTTTTAATGTACATATTTTGTAAGCCACTAGAACTACAATAACCAGATTCGACTAAGAAAAATTCCATAGGAACCATGAACAGTGTGAAAATTAATGGAATCAATTCATAACCCTGTTCTCTCCTCATATAACGGTTTTGTTAAAACTACTTAAAGCACGATGAATTAATAACCGAATGCATCACACACATTAAATTTTCCACTCAGTTTGATAAAAAAAGGACTTTAAAGGAGTCGGGGTCAAAATTGGACGATGGACGGAGTCCACCGCCGAAATTTCGGTGAAAAGCCATGTCACAGGACCTAATCAACCGATATTAACCAAATTTGGTGTATAATATCACCTTGACATTTATATGTTCCAGTGCGACAACAACCAAAATTGGACTACAGCCTCGTCTACTTCGCATATAACCTAATTTTTAATTCTATCTATGTCCAAATCGGACCAAAAATATTTAAGTCCCAAGATACTGAATATGTCCAACTTTTTATCGAAAATTTAGGTCAATCCGTGAGATATATTAAAGAAATTCGGAGACAGTTCTTTTCTGTTAGCGGTATGTCTGTTTGTTAAAAATGGGTTGAGACAGGTCAACACTTCCCTTGGTACCCAAATACCTAATATAAAAAATTTTTGAACTTCCGAGTGACTTTATGCCTATATATCCGCCTACATATAGGTTATATAAATAAAATTGAGGGAGTTTTTCTAATAACGTGCATCTTCGTGCCTAATATTGATAAAATCGGTTGAAAGCTTCACCTAGACCCCACATAACTTACAAACCTGTATTTGTCCAAATTTTATACTTTGATTTGTAACACTCAGAGTGAAACGTCGGAGTAAAGTAAGTACATACAAGGTGATTTGCAAAGTAAACAGGACTTTAAAAAAATATAGAACAAATGGTTTTTTCGACAAAATCAATTTATTTTATTCAAAATAGTCTTCTTCTGCTTCAATACAGCTTTTTGCACGGTCCAAAAGCATGTCGATCGAGTGGTTTAGCTCGTTGGCCGGTATGGCCGCCAGTACGCCGGTGCCTTTTGAATGGCCTCTACGCCTGCATAACGCTTTCCTTTCATGGGCAAATTCATTTTTCCGAAAAGCAAGAAGTCACACGGTGCCATATCAGATGAATACGGGGAGTGGTTAATGGTTAAAATGTGATCGATGAGACGCGCATTATCGTGCAACAAACGCCAACTTTCATCTTCGCGATATTCAGGCGGAACTCGTCAAATACGGCGCACCAAACACTTCAAAACTCCAAGGTAGAATACCGCATTAATGTTTTGGCCGGGACAAATTCTTTGTGGAGCATACCCTTGGAATCATAAAAGCAAATCAGCATTGTCTTCACTTTTGACTTCTCCATGCGCGATGATTGGCCCAAATGTTAATCGTCATTTATGTCTTCACGACCAATTTGAAAACGTTGGAGCCACTCGTGCCATAAACTTGTTTCATCAATTGAAACGTTTCGGTAAAAGTTTTACCGGTTTTAAAACAAAATTTAATGTTGGCTCTTTCCTCGAAGCTCATTTTCGCACCGATAACACAAACATATAAGTGTCAGTAAAACGCAATAACTTCACTTCCAATCGATAAAATGTCACAAAATTCTCACTGGATAATCGATAAAGATAGCAGATTCTAACGCACCAATCGACATAAAGATGGCGCCACCAGGGGGCGCTAGATTCAAAAAGTACTGTTTACTTTGGGAAGCACCTTGTATATACGAAGCATAACTGGAGGACCGTTACAGCATATGATTTACTCTATATGGGGATTATGTTGTTCTAGCGTTGGCAGACCAAATGCTTTTCAGCAGATTTAGTCGCATGGTCTATTAGTATGCTCCTCGTACAAATAAATGGAATATATATGTATAACCAACCTAATTGTGAATTGGAATTGTTGTCAAAATGTTTATCATCAACAGCATGCAAATTTCTCTTGTTTATCAAGTTATGTGACCACTTTATGTAGATTTGGAAATGTTATTCTCGAAATTTAGAAACTTTACTTCCATAGTCTTCGAATTAAGAGCGCTTGTTCTACTGACTAGATTTGTGAGACCCAGAACCTTCGAACTGAATTCAGATCTCATATTCAAGTGAGAAGATTTGCGACACTCGAAACCTTCGATCTCTAGTTCTACCGAATTCAGATCTTATATGCAAGAGACTAGATTTGCGAGAGCCAAAACCTAACTTTTTATCGTGAGTGACTTTCTGTACATGGTCGGTAACAATTACGTTCACAACATCAGAGCAATATTCTCATGTGTAATATGCTCATGACAAATTACACTCTGTAGACTGTTAGACGCTCAGTGAGAGATGTTGATTAATGGCTTATGGTTTGCACACTTATTTTTTACTTAAATAACTAGACTTTCCGCTTAAACAAACAAGTAATGAATTAAAATCTCGTTAGAATTGCCTTCTTGAAAACGGAAATATATATCTGCATATTTATATAGTTAACGCCAATGAGAAATCTGTGAAGCATCCGGTGATGGTTAATTTAAATAAAAAAAAACTTATTTTAGTCTCATAAATAGACTATTAAAAAACTGCAAAGAATTTAAATAGGGGTTGTGAAGAGGGGGTCTGACCATTATGGAAAATGTTCCAGAATCCACATTGAACAAAGGTTGCAATGGGCGCAGGAAACGTCAACCATTGTTGAAGCAAGTTAATATTTGCGGATGTGTCAACTTTTGTATCGTTCAAGCCCTTGAAACGTATTTAGCTAATAAAAGGACAATCATTTATCAAAAGGTGTGTTAAGCAATCCCAAGAGTATGTTTATGTACATATATTTCTCTGCTCATGGAAGTGGGATTTCGAGGTGCTTCACAGAAACTAATAAAAGGAGTTCCACCGAAGTCAGCTCAAATGCTTTACCGCAGAAATAACCATGATTGGATACTGCTTGTATGAAACTGAACTCAATAGCAACAAGAAAATCATATTGCTACTTTAAATTGGCCAGCACAGTCACCAGACGTCAATTGTTTGGACTTTAAATCAATAATTTAAAAAATCACTGATTTTCGCGATTTTTTTAAATGTTGAAATTAACTTATCAGTCAGATGATTTTTTGAAATAAATACATTAATGACGAATACAAAATGATTTTTTGGATTGGAACTAGATATCTTCAAAACTATTCCTTTGAGAGTGGAAACCGTTTTGAAAAACACCATTCTGGAAAAAACGCGTTTAAAGATTGGAGTCGCTATGTGCCCCACTCTGTTCCTTTTCTACAAGAAACCCTGCAGCGACCATAATAATTTGAATTTCGAATTCAATATTTTAGAGAATGTTTATTACTGTGTTTACTATCCGATAATGCAACAAAAAAATTAACTGTAGAATATATTTATGATTTAATTAATCATAATCAATAAAAAACTCAATTACGAATTTGACGATGATGTGCTGTTTGGCGTTTAAGGTAATGCTATATATCGAAATATCAAAAACATATCAACGAAATATCTAACTTTGTTAAAACTTGACGAATGCTAACGCACGAGTGAACGAAAAAATTGAGAGATAAGATTATTTATTCTTCATTTTAGCAGAATTAAAAGACAAATATCCAAACAAATATCAGAAAGATAATAGTAGGCTTTCACTCTTCTTCAGTTCAATTTTGCTTTTTGCGCAACCAGTAGTTTTTATATTTGTCATTTTATCACTCAAACGCAAAAGTAAATATTTGAGCTTTTAACGGAAGTGTGCAAATTTGCGTATGCTACTATAATTAGAGCAACCGCATATAAAAGCGGCAATAAAAAAATGTCTCGTTCTAAACAAAAAAATACGTTCTAGATACCAGAGCTTGTTTGTGATCTAGCATGTAAGAATTTAGCAATTCACTTTCATGCGGGAATAACCAATCACAAGTGGTAAGCAAATTGCGTGATAAAATTGTAATCTCAACTACTTTCAAGATTACTTTTGTACTTGAAGCTTTTGTTTGGGGCAATGACTCACCGCTCGCCAATCTGATAAAATATTCAACACTTGAGTTCGGTCCGCATTATGCTATCTACCCTGGTCAAAATAAAAGTCAATATGTTAGTAATAAATTACTTAGAGATAAATCGTTTAGTATTATATTTGATAAAAAAAACTTAAATTAATGCAAATTTTCTTTATTTTACAATTATAGCATAAGCATTACTTATACATAAATACGAGTGCACGAAGTGCGGTCTCTCGCATTAGACTCATTTGGACGATTCGTGATCGTAGTATTTGGAACCGTTTGGCCGTAAGAAACAAGTCAGTCGGCGCTCACGACCGCATGAGCCAGACTCTAGACGGAAGACCTCACCGCTCGGACAAGCGCTGGGTAACTGAAGGAAATTGCGATGTTTCGTACTCCACTCGCAGGTATAGTATTTGGTACAATCATTCTTATGGGCGAAGGTACCCTCCACTAAGCAGGTGAACGGTTTGTGGTGCTCAATAGGAGCTACTTCACTGCTGCTTTCATCACTGTTTTCACAATCGATTTCTGGATCACAATAGAGTGTGTTCCTATTGAATTTTTGTCCGCGGGGACACTTCAAATCATACTGCTTCATTTTACCGAAAAATTTGGCACAGTAGGCAAACTTTTTGCAACCGTCTTCACTTGGGAAGAAGCCTTCATAGGGGCATTTTAAGTGTTCTGGTGGTGGTTTTCTAGGTGTTGTGGGCGCTTTCGTAGTAACCGTGCTTGTGCGTTTAGGCGGTTGTTTTACTGTGGTCCTAGGTGAGTTGGTTGTAACTGGCGCTGGTGTGGTAGACGACACATGGGGTGGTTTACCACTGGGTCTTGGTGGTACTTCACTGGTTTCTGGTTCTTTTGTTGTAGCTGGACCTTGAGTAGTAGTAGTTTGCGATACTTCTGTGGTGCTGGCTTCAGTACTTGGTGATCCTTCTGTTATCTCAGGTTCCTTTGTGGTTGGTGCACCAGTGCTGCTGGGCGCGCCTGTCGTTTCTGGCTGTTCTGGAATTTCTGTGGAAGGGACTTCTGGTGCTTTTGTAATTTCACCTTCATTTGTGGTAGCTACAGTTGTCTCATTTTCCTCGGGTGCTTCTGTGCTATCTGATCCTTCCGTTGTGGTATTGTCTTCAGGTTCTTCAGTAGTACTTGGTGCCTCTGGGACTTCAGTAGGTTCAGTAGCTACAGTTGTCTCATTTCCCTCGGGTGCTTCTGTGCTATCTGATCCTTCCGTTGTGGTATTGTCTTCAGGTTCTTCAGTAGTACTTGGTTCCGCTGGAACATCAGTAGATTCTGTAGCCACAGTTGTCTCCTTTTCTTCGGGATCTTCTGTTGTGGTATTGTCTTCAGGTTCTTCAGTAGTACTTGGTTCTTCTGGAAGTTCATTAGACTCTGTAGTAGTACTTGGTTCCTCTGGAATATCAGTAGATTCTGTAGCCACAGTTGTCTCATTTTCTTCGGGTTCTTCTGTCGTGGTATTATCTTCAGGCTCCTTAGTAGTACTTGGTGCCTCTGGAACTTCAGTAGATTCGGTAGTTACAGTTGTCTCATTTTCTTCGGGTGCCTCTGTGCTACCTGATCCTTCCGTTGTGGTATTATCTTCAGGTTCTTCAGTAGTACTTGGTTCCTCTGGAACATCAGTAGATTCTGTACCTACAGTTGTCTCATTTTCTTCGGGATCTTCTGTTGTGGTATTGTCTTCAGGTTCTTCAGGAGTACTTGGTTCTTCAGGAAGTTCATTAGACTCTGTAGTAGTACTTGGTTCCTCTGGAATATCAGTAGATTCTGTAGCCACAGTTGTCTCATTTTCTTCGGGATCTTCTGTTGTGGTATTATCTTCAGGTTCTTCAGTAGTACTTGGTTCCTCTGGAACATCAGTAGATTCTGTACCTACAGTTGTCTCATTTTCTTCGGGCTCTTCTGTTGTGGTATTACCTTCTGTAGTACCTGGTTCCTCCGGAATAACAGTAGATTCTGTAGCCACAGTTGTCTCATTTTCTTCAGGCTCTTCTGTGCTACCTGATCCTTCCGTTGTGGTACTGTCTTCAGGTTCTTCAGTAGTACTTGGTTCTCCTGGAAGTTCATTAGATTCTGTAGTTACAGTTGTCTCATTTTCCTCGGGTGCTTCTGTGCTATCTGATCCTTCTGTTGTGGTATTGTCGGCAGGTTCTTCGGTACTGCTTGGTGCATCTGGAACATCGGTAGATTCTGTAATTACAGTTGTCTCACTTTCCTCGGGTGCTTCTGTAGAACCTGATCCTTCTGTTGTGGTATTATCTTCAGGCTCCTCAGTAGTACTTGGTGCCTCTGGAACATCAGTAGATTCTGTAGCTACAGTTGTCTCATTTTCTTCGGGCTCTTCTGTGCTACCTGATCCTTCCGTTGTGGTACTATCTTCAGGTTCTTCAGTAGTACTTCGTTCTTCTGGAAGTTCATTAGATTCTGTAGTTACCGTTGTCTCTTTTTCCTCGGGTGCTTCTGTGCTACCTGATCCTTCTGTTGTAGTATTGTCTGCAGGGTCTTCAGTAGTGCTTGGTGCATCTGGAACATCGGTGGATTCTGTAATTACAGTTGTTTCATTTTCCTCGGGTGCTGCTGTAGTATCTGATCCTTCCGTTGTGGTCTTATCTCCAGTAACAGTTGTTTCTTCAGTAGTGCTTGGTGCATCTGGCACTGCAGTAGATTCTGGTGTTAAAGTTGTGACACTTGGAATGGATGAAGTGCTTTCTGTTGGATCTTCGGTAACGATTGATTCTTCAGTAGTTCTTGTGGCTTGTGTAGTTTCTGTTGCTAACGTTGTTTCTTCTGTAACCGCAGTAGGTCCATCAGCAATGGTCAAATTCTCGTCAGGCTTATCCGTACTTGTCGACTCTTGAGTAGTGCGCGGTTCTTCAATTGTGGTACTTACTACTTCATTAGTGTAGGGTTGTACAGTGGTGGTAATTGGTTTTTCGGTGGATTTTAGAGTTGTAGATACTGGTACATCTTGTGTGCTCGAAACAATGGGTACCTCCGAACTTGAAGGTTCTCCAGTTGTAACTGGCTCTCCACGTGTAGTACTTGTAGCTGCGGCAGTACTTGTTAAGGGCACTTCAGTAGTGCTTGTTGAGGAAACTGTAGTATCGACAACGTTTGCTTGATCTTTTAAAACACAATTACCAGCGCTTTGACTGAAAACGTATCCATTTGAGCAGGATAAATATTGAATCGCGTACGAACCGTCATCATTCAAAGAGCAACTATAAAACGTTGGCATATTATCGATGAACGCAAAGTACCCGGATTGCGTGCATGGATTCTGAAGAATCCCACCATTAACGGCGGCAAGCGCCGCAATTATTGCAAATATTTGCAATTTCATCTCGTAAATATGTTTCGTTTATTATTTTATATATTTTTATAATTTTTATTCGTAAATTCTTTAATTAAACTAAGGATTTTAGATCCGTCTCGTTTAGTCGTTAAGAAGTAAGTAACTGACGCTTGTATCTTACTAGTAGCTTTTATATAAAATGTATGAACATTAACCAAATCAAAATTTGTGATTACAACTCATTAACTGATAAAGCGGTTTCACGATAAACTCATACACAATATATGCTCTGCGCCTTTGTACTGGTATTCTCCCACATACTGGTATTCTTTTATCAGGCAAAATTTTTAAAGCACCTGGAAATTTGCCAAGTGGTGGTGAGGGAAAAAAAATGAAAATATGAAACTGAAGTTATTGCTTTTTAATTGCGCTAGTTCAGCCAGAATACGCTCTCTCTTTCCGTATTTATCTTTGGCTCTCAGCACAACACATTCGCAATCTGGACAGCGCTTGAACAGAAGATAGCAGAGCTTTGAAATGCTTCCTAACAACGGGCATTTCGTCTGGGATATTAGATTACGTTTCTGATTAGAAATATAAATTTATTTTTAAACTTTTTTACTATAACAATATTTACTTAAATTTTATTAACTTCCTGTTCTAAGGCGTACAAACATTTTGTGCTGTTGAAAAACTCTGTCCATCTACGCACTTCATACCGACAGCCTTGTATTTATCCTTCTTGTTCACGCAAATGAAGTAATCGAAAAAACTTTCAGCCGCTGCCGCAAAGTTTCCCTCCTCTACACAATTGAACGGTGTCTCGTCCTCCAGCGAAATGCCCAGCAATTTAGCCTGTTCCTTTGCAGCTTTGGCCGCCTTCTTTAGTAACTCTTTTTCATACTTTTTACGTATTTTCTCCCGCAGCTTCGCTTCTTTCAGTTTGGCTTTCTCTTCGGCTTTCAACACCTTCACCTCCTCACGCACGCACTCCTCGTCGGGGGATTTACTCATATAGAGTTCGTAATTGAGCGGCAAGTCCTGCAAATTTGTCATATCTACGAAACATTTACCCAGTTCGTGTGTATAGATTTGACCATTACCACATTGGATGTGATAAATGTGAAAAGCGTCAGTCAGCCGTGATGCCACACACCAATAGTAGGATGAATTGTCTTGTGGATCAGCAAATGTGCCTTCCTGTACGCAGCGCAATGCATCGGCGCATGGTGAGAGATCCCGCGAGCAACGCAGCAGTGCCGGGTTGTAAGCCTGGCCGGTAGGACAATCCGTTTGTGCTTTAATCAGCTGATTGGTGGCTGTGGGTTTGCAGCTGATAAAAGCGCGACAATTATTCTCTACAGAATATGTACCTGGTTCAGTACAAGGCGATTCCGTTGCAGCAACCGGTGTGGTAGTTGTGGTGTCCGTATCTTCGGTATCCAATTCAGTAGGTTTTTGTTCCGTACTACTTTCCAGCGGTTCATTTGTATCATCGCTTTCGTCCTGCGTCGTGCTGACTTCCGGTTCCTCCAGTTCATTAGAAGTCGGTGGAAGCGTGGTTGAAATATCTTCATCCATTAATGTCGTAAACTCTGGTTGGGTTTCCGTTGAAATTAAGCCTTCTAATTTCTCCGCTGCCACTGTTGTAGTTATTATTTCATTTTCAATTACTTCAGCTACGGACTGAGAAGATTCCAAATTTTCTTTGATCGCAGCTTCGATTTCCGTTGCGAGAATTTTTGCTGCAGTTTCACCAATTTTATCTTTAAGTTCAGCTTCGATTTCGGAGTCGTTTGACTGAGAAATATCTGCACTAATTGCACCTTCAAGTTGCAATCTACTGCCGGAATCATTTGACTGAGAAATGTCCGCGTCAATGGATCCTTCAAGTTGACCTTCGGAAGAAGAAGATTCTTGAGGTTGTGACGACTCTTCGCTTAGCGATTCTTTGGATTGCAGTGTGGCTGAAATTGAGCTTTGATCTTCTATTTCAGCATTGTTCGTGCCGCGTTCCTTCAATCTTAGTTTTTCAAGGTCGATTAGGTTATTGGCAGTACTATTTTTTGGCTGGCCTTCAGTTAGTGGTTCTTCTAATATATTTTGAACGGTTTTGACATTAATCCATAATAAGGTAACAGTAAGAAATAGATTTTTAAAATTACCTTCCACATCTTGTTTCAGATAAACCGTTGACTGCGTATCCTTGCCGTACTCGTCGCCAACCGGCAAAACTTCTTGTGCCAATGTCCTTTGCGTTGGCAACTGCAATGTAAACTCAATATTTTAAAAATTCCAAACTTTAAAGTAGTGTCAGCAATCTTAAACAGACCAGTAGGAAGCTGCAGAGTACTAAGAACACCGTTATCACTCGCTTCATTTTATATATATGTACTTCTATGAATTATTTGAGAAATGTTGCAATTCTGCCAGGCAGTTCGTTAGTTACTGTTAGAGATGCTTGCATTGTAATGCATTTTATAGCTACAGTCAACAGGGTAAGGTGGCTCGTGGCTTTGTTTCAGAATTTTGCGGTATGATGAAGCTTATAACCACTTACATTTTCTTATGATTTCACTGCTGATCCGTATGGATCAGATTGTGGAGATATTATTTTGCAACTTTCGACTATTTCTTGTTCCTTTAGAACATATTTCCTATATCACTGCATACATAAAAATTGCATCAACGAATTTTCCGGTTCAATCAGATACTTTTCGTTCTTATCTGCTGTCAGGACTAAACTACTCTATTTTATCTTATTCGGAGTTAAAAATGTTAATCAGGAGCAGAAACTTAAATATGGAAATATGTAGACTTTTTGGAATTTGTAGATACTTTCTCGAATTTTTTGGAAAAATTTAAATATTGCCAATGCCAAGGTTTTGGGTTTTTAATTATTTTTCAATATATTAAAGCTTGGTTTGACCCTCAAAACCACCCGTGAGCTGTAATCGTGCAATTTGCCAAAAGATGGCGCAAGTTGATTATTATTCCTTTATGTATGCCATTCCTTTGAAGCGTGAACAACAATATTTTTTGTACTCAAATGTGTCGAACTTTGAAAAAATGGTTTTGCACCGAATTCTACTACTTTCAAAAGTCATCATATTTTGATGAAAGTTTTAGCTAAGCGAGCGTGTCAAAAGTAGTTGGCATGATTTAAAATTGGTGATTTTGGCTTCGAAGACTATGACGCCAAGGTAATGCTATGTGGTCGGTTCAGAAACTGGACGAAACCTTTAATAAGGAATGCTACCGACAACAACTCATCAAATTGGGGCGAGCGATTGCTGAAAAACGCCAACGGAAAATGGAATTAGCGACTAGTCAAGAGGCAATAATTCTCCATCAAAATCTTTTCGACCTCATGTTGCAAAACCGGTTAAAAACTGTTTGGAAAATAGCGGTTGAGAGATTTGCTTAACTCAGAGATTTGTAGCGCAGACCTTGTCCCACCATATCTTCTGGTCGATGGAGAACTCATCCTAAAATATGGTTCATATCAGAAGAGGGTATCAAGAATTGATTTGATTAATTTTTTGCCGTCAAGCCGGCATTATTCTTTTGGGATGGGATTCATAAATTGCCGAAAAAGTGGAAAAAGTTATAGCTTCAGATGGACAATACTTTGAACAATACTATTATACATGTTTTTCTGAAATATAAGTTCACATTTGGCACATGGGGGGATCGAGAAGACTACAGGAAATGCCAAGAGCAAGGCACCAGGGAAAGAATGGAGTATCTCTTGTGCACTTGTCCCTCATTAATAAGACTACCCTATAAGCATCTGGGTGTCCACGGTATGATACACTTTGAGGACGTATTGATAGTGAGGCCGCAGACTTTATTAAAATTCACGTCAAGCGCAGGTCTTCTAAAGGATGACTACTCCTCAAGGGCCTAGAAACATCTGGTGTCGCAAAGTACCAAAACTGGTCTATGCGTGGCTTACTGGCCATGATTAACCTAATCTAAATTATAATCAAAAAATTAAAATAATATGGCGACGCTCTTTATGCTAGTTTTGACGAAAACTCGAAAACTTTTAGCGAAAAATTACGTTGGGCATAAAAATCCAAAATTACATACCACGTGGAGAATCACAAGCAGGCTGACTAGCTTTATTTACGCATATTTACATATATTACTATAAATATATGAATTTCATACAAATTAATCTTCTTATCTTTCGCAAATATGAAAACTATGTCACCTCAAGTGTCAACTCATTTATATTTGTGAATGGAGCTTCCTTTGCTGTACTCGAACGGAATTCGTAGTGTTTATCCCCACATATTGACATAATACCTACATACATGAATACATATGTATAAGTACATATATAGTATATTTGTGTGTATATTCTCAAGGTATAAATAACTGCCGTTTTACGTCGAGTATTTGCAGGAGTTTTGATAATATTTTGCACTGGTTGTAGGAACGTCTTTATACCTTGAACAGGATATTTTACGTTTGCCAGGAAGTTTGTAACTCACAGCAGAAAACGTTAAAGATTCTTCAAAGTCGATTTGGCCATGTTCGTTAGTCTGTCTATATATAAGCGCACAAGTCCCTCAGTTTTGGATATAACGTTCTGGATGTTTGCACTCGCCCTTTTCATCCCAAGAAGCTGCTGATTGTTTGGAACAATCGATATCGGACTACTATATGACAGCGCTGGCATAAAAACTGACGGATCGAACTCAAGTCTTTCTATAAATAACTTTTTTTCTAATTGACGGGATATCTTCATGAAAACTGACACACATTATTATCCAAGGCAACGCCATAATCTCCGAACACATCGTTGACATCGAACAGCTATGGCATATATTGCTGCCATAATAGCTGATCGATCAAAATCAAGATAAAGCAATGCAACTATGAAGGGTATTATATGTTAGCAGCCGAAGTTAACGCTTTTTTCTTGCTGCAATTTTCATTTGCTCGCTTTGAACTTGTTATTTGTGACTTAAGCAGTTAGTTAGTTGCTCGGTAGTATATTTACAATCTATTTACGTGCGTATTTTCAAAGTATTTACTTTGTTTTATATTTATGAAGGTGCATAAAGAATTGCAGATGCAGATGAATCACTCGAACGCAAACAATAACAGGCATTTAGATTTCATCACAAATGCATATTTGTTTACTTAACTCTGAAGACCCTATATAAAACCTTGTGTGTGTATGCAGCTTACCGACTTATTAAAATTTATGTAATCTTTTGTTTCCTGTGCTAAAGATTTTATCGTCAAATTTCAAAAATTTTCGTAGAATAACAGTTCCTGGAATCACTTCCCCTGCTGATTATAATTTCCGTCTTCAAATCTTTTTCAATTATAAATCAGAAATACAATGCTCAAAATGTGCTTTATCATTTAAATCAAGTGAAAATGATAAGCATAAAATATGTATATACATACATATAATTTATATATGTATGTTATGCACTTGAACAATTCGCAAATTTTAGGAGAGGGTAACACATATGTATATGTACGAGAACAACTAAATTTGGTATTTGGGTCGGGCACCATATGTATATATGTATATGTATGTATGTACAAATAATAGCCAATAACAAGCCAATCAAACAATTGGTTATCTTTATGGGGATTAGATAAGTATTTTTGCACGAAATTTGTTTTTAATTTCTTCACAATTATTTATTTCAAACACTTAAGAATATGAAGGGGACCAGAAGGTCTCCATCGCAAACAAAAACTCAAAGCGTAAGCTGGAAACTCACTTTGAAAATTAAGGTTTCTGGAAAAGTACAGCAACCAATTTGACGTATAAATCAAATCGTGGAAGAAAGAGAAACCGGAAGACTTAAAGAGATCAAAACAGCATCATTTCTGACAGGGCTCATTTTTATTTCGGCAATGATGTTAAAAAATTTCTACTTCAAAGCCCGCACGATATCGGGTAGTCGAAAAAATCGTTTCGTATTTTGTCAATAGATGTCGTTGTAGTCCTATATATCCAGTGCTACCAATCACATTGTAATATACCATTTAGTGTTGGAAAGGTAAGATTTTAAGCTTCATATAAACAAAAAAAAATTAAATTCGGGGATGTTAAAACGAAAAGTTACAGCTGTTCAAAAATAAATGAAAATAATGAAAAAATTCGCTATATTTAGAAATTTTTGTTTCAAAATGGGAAGCATGACTACAAGCCACCAATGAAATTTGTGAAGTTTACGGAGACAATGCTATATCAGTTTGTGTAGACAACAATTGTTCGCTCGCTTCCGTTCTGGAAATTTCGAATTGAAAGATGCACCTCGCTCTGGTTGACCTATTGCTGAAAAAGTCAATGAAATTATGGAAAAGATTGACAAGGACCGTCACATAAGCAGACATGACATCGCTAAGGAACTTAACATTCATCATCAAACGGTTTTGAACCATTTAAATAAGGCTGGCTATAAAAACAACCTCGATGTTTCGGTACCATACAAATTGTCTGTTAAAATTTAATGGACCGAATTAACGCCTGCGATTCTTTGCTGAATCGAATGGTAACAGGAGACGAAAAGTGGATCAAATACGACAGTAATGTGTGAAAAAAATCATGGTCCAAACGTGGTAAAGCTCAACAAATGGTCGCAAAGCCAGGATTGACGCCTCGAAAGGTTATGCTGAGTATTTGGTGGGATTGGCAAGGAATCATCCGGTATGAGCTGCTGCATCTTGATCGAACAATTGATTCTACATTTTACTGTTAACAACTGATGAGATTGAAGCAAGCAATCGAAAATAAGCGGCCATAACTGATCAGCAGAAAGGGCTTCGTCTACCATCAGGACAACGCTAGACCACACACATCTTTGATAACTCAGCAAAAACTGGGAGAGCGTGGCTGGATAGTTTTGATGCATCCACCATATAACCCTGACCTTGCACCATTGGACTACCATTTGTTTCGGTCAATGCAGAACTCCCTTAATGGAGTAAAGTTGGCTTCAAGAGAAGCCTGTGAAAATTACTTGTCGCAGTTTTTCGCCGAGAAACCAGAAAAGCTTTACACTGATGGAATAATGTCTCTTGCGGAAAAATGGCAAAAGGTACATATTTGGTTCAATAAGGTTCATTGTAAATATAAAAAAATAAATTGAAATTTGATCAGAGATACGAAAAGACTTTTTCGACTACTCTATAATTATATTTTCTCACATTCGTATACCATTTCTACCACTTATTCAATTGTTGTATAGGGATATAGTATGCGATGTCTCTCATGTCAGTTATCTTCATATGGCATCTTAATCCATTTAAACTCATAACTCACTCAGCTGAGATAAAAAACGAAGGAAATATTTAATGTAAAACAATTTCGTAAATTTTGGCTACGCTCTGAGGGGCAGGAAAGTGCGTAAGTACATTTCCGTCAGACTTCAGGTTTGCCAAAAATAATATAAAAGAATATATTCACACCATGTTTATAATATACAGACAAATTTTGGCTAATCTTATCAAAAAGGCGTATCATGCCTTGAGTAACATGCTAATATTATATTTGTGTACAGAAATCCCTCGATATGTGGCACACAGACTATTTATTTCACTATATATTTTTAGATATATTTAAGTAGTATAATTCTTGCACGAAATGGATAAACAGTGTCTACAAGAAAGTTTTTATTTTATTTACAATATTCCTTAATTTTTTATATATAGAATTTCCTATAGGAATAGCTGACAAAGTGGGCGCAAGAGTTTGGGTTTTATATGGCATTCAGCTTCTCGGCAAGTGACCATAGAAGATCTTATATTGGAACATTCGTTAAATCTTCGAAATTTATTTGCAAAACACAGGTTCCGCGCAGTAAACTTACAGAGTATTCCGTTCTAAGCAGTAATAATGACTGATTGACTAAGTTTGGCGTACTTTCAGTGCAAAGAGACTCTACAGGCAACAGTGCATTCAAGAAAAGTTACTGCCGACATGCCAAAAGCATTATAGGTCCATGCATTTCTAAAACTGAAATTCAAGTCAACAATGTCGTAAATGGTATTTAAGACTTCAATATCTGTTGTCTAATAAAAATGTGGTACTCGGTACTCGTGGAGCTGTATAAAATATATAGCTAATTGTCAAATATTCCTGGTCAGGTTTGACCCTTCATCATCTTATCTTTGGAAAAGATCATGATGTTGTATGCTCTCATTTAAAAATCCATTTAAGCACTTACATATATAATACAATTTGTCAAAATGAAATCTAAAAGGTTTCTATATTCATCAAAAGTCATTTTACGCAATTTTTTAATTTTTATGAAACTTTGATTAAAAATGGGAACCCCATTGCCTGTACTTTAATTAATCGATGGCGGCAGTACTCAGCTAAAAGACAATGTCATTAAGGTACAACTAACTGAAATGCCAAAATATTATTATAACAATGCAATAGAATTTAGATAAACACCTACTGATAGTATTTTTGATTTAAAAAATAATAATATGAAAGCTTCATAATTTTTTGGTTTCAATCTAATTTTATAGCATTTGGAGGCATGCTTAAGTGCATGATTGGATATATCGAAGTTCTTTAGATAACATTCGTTAGACTTTATACATGGTTACAGTATTTTATAACTAAAGTTAATAACGTGGTACCGAAATATGTCGAAGAGTTGGATTGAAGGACTTCCCTTGGGTTCATATAGACTGAATAAAGTTTGGCCAGAACCCTAAGCAACAGCAACAGGGAATTGATGTACATACAAAATGTAAGCTGTACAGCCGAACAGGACTTTTTCCTTATGAAAAAAAAGTAAATCAGACCGGTTGGTTTAACTAGAACTTTTCCTTATACTGCTACACAATAGTTCGTTTTTGGTTCCATTGATCTCGGATAAGCATACCATATACAGTGTATTCTTTAACGCAGTCAAAGAAGACAGCTTATGAATATTCATATCTCTTGACGAAAATATACAACTTTCCGAAGTTTTAAAGAGGAATCAAAGTGGACTCAAGGAAAAACATATCTCAGGTCTTCCTTTGAGTTGATCATTAATAACCAAATAGAAATATTGTACTATGTCACCACAGCCTCAAATACTGCGGGAATTCACAATTGATCAAAATCTTAGCAGAGTTAGATGTTCAATCAAAATAATTTTAAATTATTGTGTGGATTTGTGACAGTGGATGAAATATGACATATTCGTTGTACTCTGAAGGTCAAATAACAATCATGCGCGTGGACTTCAGGCGATAAACTAAAGTCAAAGCGCACAAAGAAAAATAGTCAGCTACAAATGTGAAAACCTTCAACATGTTCTAAATGGTATATAAAAATTGGATTGATGACTATAATCAGACCAAAAGCATCTTTGTGGAATAATAGAAAAGAAATTCGCTATATCGTGTTTTTTCATTTAAACAATCCGATATTTTCAGCTGGCTGTTAAGGGGTTACATGGGTTTCCTCAGGGAAAAAAACAGCCTTTTTTCAACAGTTTTTTCCCATATAAAAAATGAAATATTTTATTAGAATTTTTTATTCTTCAAACATATGTACGCTATTAGTAAAGAAATTCTGAAATTTGTGGAAATAAATATTTTAAAGTCAGCCATTGCGACAGCTTTTCCGGTGACCGCTCGGAAAAAAGATGCGCCCGCGTTGGCAGAATAACTCCTTAAATCATCTAAATTGAAAAAATACATTTAGTGAAAACCTTAACTTAGAACTTTGGGGGAAAACGAGGGGGAAAAAAAAACTGAAAATTGAATTTTTTGGATTTATTTTTCAAAAAAATTAAAACTCTAGTGAAAATGTCGCGGCTTTTTTTTGAAATAATTGTAATCGGAAAAAAATCCTTCGTTGAAGTCTTTAAAAGCAAAGACCTGTGTAAAACTTTATGAAGATCGGTTGAGTAGTTCTCGAGTAAACTTACCTACCGACTTTAGAAACACAGTTTCGAGAAAAGCTCTTTTAAGGACGACGCACTTAGCCAAGCTAGCCACGAGCGCACAAGTTCTGAAGGCTGTATCTCCGAAACTATTACTCTGATCAACTTAAAAACTCGGGACAATATTCTAGAGGTGTTGTACATCTTAATAAGATATTAAAAAAAAATATTGTAAAACCCAAAAACCCCGTAAACTCATGTTACCCCCTAAAAATTGTATAATAAATAACCAATGTGTAAATATTAAAAAAAAAAAGTTTTGGATATATGAGAGTATTTGTATGAAATCAACAGTTTTTTTCTCGAAACGCTGTTTTGAGAGCCGGTAACAAATATTTCTCGGAAACAGCTGTAGTGCTCGACTAAAAAGGTTAAACGGCTTTTTTAGAAAATTTTTAATAATAATTTAAATAAAAGTCAACAATTTGACTAATCTTTCAATCATTACTAGTATTCATATACTGTTGTTGAACAGAGTATACGTATTATGTTTAACATGAAGTTTGTAACACCACAAAGGAGACATCAGCCTGACGAACTGAGTCGATTTAGCCATGTTCGTCTGTATATACGCGAACTTGTCCCTCAGTTTTTGAGATAATAATCTGAAATTTCACACTCGCCCATTTCTTCCCAGGAACTGCTTATTTATCGGAATTTTCGATATCGGACTACTATAGCATACAGTTGTTATAAAAACTGAACGGATAGAATCAAGTTCTGGTATGAAAAACTTTTTTATTTGAAAAGTTATGTTTCCAAAATTCAGGATGGAATATTATACAAGGCATGGGTATAATATCCGAAGAAATTTTTCAGATCGAATTACTATAGCATATAACCGCCATACAAACTGGCTCTTAATAATCAAATTTTTCTAAGGAAAAAATGTTTGTTTGTTAAGGGCATTATAGGTTCGATGCCACCGAAGTTAAGTTCTTTGGATTTGAGATCATTTTAAGCAGAACAATCTTCCTCACTACCAGACACCATTTTCGTGGTCGCGCTGGAAATGTTTCAAGATGAATCGCTGATTATTACAATGCATTAAATTTTTTAAATGCGCATTATTTTTATTTAATTATTAAATAAAATGCTTTTTCAAAAAGGAGTTCATAAGAAACGAGTTCTTTCCGACTTGTAAGTGGATAAAACCGCTTAAGCCATCAAATGTGCGATCATATAGTCATCACTGTTACTCTTGAAGGGAAAAAAGAAAGCTGAGAAAGCTTTTCAAAAGCGATTTTGTCAGTGTTGAGATAAAAGATAAAAGCTAACGGGATTAAGCACAACAAATACACTCATCCCTCGCAAAAACACACACATCTCTACCAACAACTTACACAGTTACAGTTCCATTTATTATATAAACCTGTATATGTGTATTAGAGGTGTTCTACGTTATATGGAGATTTTTGAAATAGTGTTTTAAGTCAACAGAATGGGCCTACCAACAACTTACACAGTTACAGTTCCATTTATTATATAAACCTGTATATGTGTATGGTATATATGTATATAAATCCAGCTATTGTTAGACATTGCCTGGCGCTTAACTTTACCAGTGCCTATTTTTATACCCTGAACAGGGTATATTAAGTTTGTCACGAAGTTTGTAACACCCAGAAGGAACTGTCGGAGACCCTATAAAGTATATATACAAATGATCAGTATGTTGAGCTGAGTCGATTTAGTCATGTCCGTCTGTCCGTCCGTCTGTCCGTCTGTCCGTCCGTCTGTCTGCCTGTATATATACGATCTTTTTAAGATCTCGTTTTGAAATTTTGTAAACATCATTTTCTGTTCAAGAAACTGCTTATTTGTCGGAACTGCCGATATAGGACCACTATAACATATAGCTGCCATACTGAAATTTGGCACAGGTTATTTTCTAAGGCAACAATGTAATCTCCGAAGAAATTGTTCAGATCGGTTAACTATAGCATATGGCTGCCATACGAACTGAATGATCGGAATCAAATGCTTGCATGGGAAACTTCCTCATTTAACTTAATATCTTCACGAAATTTGGTATGACTTATCGTTTATAGAAATAATTTAATATCGGAAAAAATTGTTCAGATCCGCTTACTATAGCATATAGTTGCCATATAAACCGAACGAACGGAATGAAGGGCTTGTATAGAAAACTTTCGCATTTGAAGTGGCATCTTCACGAAATTTGGCATGGATTACTGCTTAAGGTAATAATATAATCTCCGAAAAAATTGTTCAGATCGGATTACTATAGCATATATGTATGTAGCTTCCATACAAACTGGACACATAGTTACTAAAAGAAATGCAGCTGTGAAGGGTATATTAGCTTCGGTGCAGCCCAAGTTAACGTTTTTTCTTGTTACTAATGCTAATGCATTTTATCGCATTTTGATTGACGTGATTGAAAATTATATATTTTTTTATCAGTTTCAGCAGTAGTCCAGACGCCATTGCGTCACTTGGCGAAAACTGTTGCATACATTTGTGCGTACGCGCGCAACGAGCGTGTGTTGAGTGGAAACGTTACAGCTGTAGCGCTGACAACAAGAAAAATATACAACAAATTACTATATACATGCATATGTACACATAATTAACTATGTGTGACATGTAAACAAATACAATTGAGGAAAAGCAGCACAAAATGCGGTGGATGCGCACGCTTCACAGCTCCCCCTGTACGTAGGTACCACATATGGAAGATAAAGCGCGTATCAGCTTAAGATAAATGCCAACAGTCCCTTCTTTCCCAAGTACGAGCAAACTCAGCACTCATTACATATACACAGGCAGCTTTTCGCGCTTTCTCTGTTCGGACGACGTCAACAATGTCACTGCGTCGTCGTCGTCGGCGTCATCGGATTACGAAGGGCTGCTGACTGCTGCCGGGCTGCACAATTATGCGGGCGGCCAACAGATCAGCGCGCCGGTGGATTGCTATCTGCAGCGGGGATGATGGTAATGTCCACATGCTCCATGTTCATATTATATATAGAACTATATATTCATATTTATTTGTGTGTGTGATACGTGTTTGTGTCGGTGTGTGTGCGTAGCGGCAAGAATGCTTGATGATTATGATGATAATTGTGGAGCAAACTGGCGGTGAGTGAACGTTTTATATTTTCAGTACGATAAGTGACATGATCAGCTGCAGTAGTGGATAAAGAAGCAACAATTATTTAAGGCACTCGTTAAGGCAGTTGATCAGCGGGCATCGCGTTTAACACACACACATAGTATATATGTATATATATACTAAATATATATTATGTATATATAAAGTTACGCGTATTACAATCGTTTATATTTCGTATAGACTTGCTAATTGTTGTTGTTGTTGGAGATGAAATTTTAATTTAAATACTACTTGTCTAATTAAAGTGATTAAGTGCGAATTCACGGGCAAAGAAAGTGCATGGAAATAGCAGCGTTGCAAATAGATATACATAAATAGTATATAATATAAAAATACATATGTACATATTATGTATATACGTTTATAATTGTGTAGATATGTGGATAAAATTCGCTTGCTGATGCAAGAACAGTGACAAGTGCTATGCTAACTTCGTCTATCGCGTCGCATCTGCTAATCTCCGCTAGATACTTTCTAGTGATAAGCGACGAGTCTTTTATCAGCTCAAACAACGGTTAAAGCTTGTACGTGCGTCTGTGCAATGAAATTTGCGATGTTGACATTATTTACGATGTGAGCTGCTGCCGTCGCTGCTGCTGCTGCTGCTGTGAAAGCGTCTGCACACAAACACACAACTTTTATGAAGTAGCAGTTCTTGGTGGAGTCACTCACACATATACATATATAAATGCAGAAATTTTAATGAATAATAAGCGCATAAATTGGGCATAACACACACACGAAGACAAGCGCGCGAAGAGAGTAACAAAAGAGCAAACGAAAAGAAGCAAGCGAAAAAGTTAAACAAAAAAAAGCGCAAAAAAGCTTAAAAAATACAAAAAAAAAAAACTTAAAAACACAATACAAACAAAAAAACGCTAAGCAAAAACAAAAAAATTGCAATAAATTTTTAAAAAATCCTCTTTGTCTCGCGCAACGCTTCAGCCGCACAAGTTACAAATTACACGTTACAAGTTAATTTTAAATACAAGCCGCTCTTGTTGTTATTGTTGTGCATTTAAATTTATTTTTTTTTGTATTATTATTGCTGCTTGCTCGCGTTCCACGCATTCAATTGAATGTATCGCGCTCTGTGGCGGCAGCAATGAGTATACCGGCGCGCGGCAAATGGACTTCGGCGACTGCGGTGGCGACGGCGGGCGTACAGCGCAGGCGTGTAATCAACAAACACATTCAACAGAAGTATCTGTTATGTGGGTTTGCCATACATGTACATATAAACTATATATACATATATTACTTACAATATATCATTCTATAAACAAACTTGTAATTATTAAGTAATTAAGTAAATGCCTATGTAGCCACACATAAACATACGTATGTTTGTTTGTTTGTAAATTGAAATTTAAATGGCACATGTTTATCGACAAATCGTCAAACGAAAACCGGAAAGCAATAACTGCAAACGCTTGATATGACGTCTTCACACGCTGTGCACTTGAGCTGCCAAAAGCGGAATTTTTTTCATATAACAAATAAAGCGGCTGTCGGGGGCTATTGATCTTGAATGATAAGCTGATTTGAGAGGGTCTATCATTGGGATAATATGTTAGATTTGGGTATTGAATGCCGGTAGCCAATCACTCACATTCTAAAAAGTTCGATATGTGAGGTTTTAGAAGAATTGCTGAAATATGGTAGTTAGTGGCTGGGATTATAAGTTTAAATCAAAGCGTCTCACATTCCACTAAATTTGGATTAAGTCGGGCTGGTGCAGTCCACACACAAACCGAATCGATGAATATTTCTTTCCTAGATCGGTTAAAATCTCTTTTATATTCATGTGAAGTTTGAAGTCCAAATATTAAATTAGTTTGTGTTTAGTGAAGAGCTTGTCTGGCGATTTTTACCGTGGAAAGAAAAACAAATTTAACAACCGGTTTTCTTAAAATTTTGTGTTTCTACTCTGCGAAATCGGGTAAAATGTTTCAGAAGACTTTTGCCTTACTTTACCGCGATCACAAGCAAATCGGGTACAAAGCAAGTCGTTAAAATTTTGAAGTCAAAAAATCTTGACTCATGCAAATCGTCCATCCACATCTGTTCATGACAATTGCTTCAAAAAAGTTGAAGAAAAACAGCTTGAAATCGCCCAGTTGGTATCAGAGAGATAGCAGAGGATCTCAAGATGGATTGACTCAACACTAATATTTTGGTTAATATTTTGATAGTGAAGCATGTCTATGCTAGGTTCGTACCAAAATAATCTTTTACAAAACCGACGTCGATTAAAGGTCGTAAAAAAGATACTGACAACATAGCTGAGGACCCTCATCATATCTGCTGGCGAAACGTGGGTTTATGAATATTATGTCGAGACTGTTGACAATCTAGCGAATAGCGCTTCAAATATGAGCCAAAAATAAGAAAATAAAAATTTGCTGATGCAATTGAAGGTCATAGATACATAATTTCTAGTGTACCCTCCCCTATAACATATGGTCACTACGGTCCAGCATTCTGTACAATTTCAGTAGTCTGCTGGGTGCGACTGAGGTGATGTGATACCTGTCCACGTAAATGGAACCTAGGACCTTTAGCCTGCTTCTGCAAATTTCTGGGCAATCTAGAATCTTGTTCCATGTCGCAGAAATGGCAGTTTGCGCAAGAGACTGTGCCCATATTGGACAAGTGCTTCCTGAGCCTACAATGCCCTGTATAGAGCGGAATTTGTGTCGGGTGAAGGTCATAGGCCTTCTTAACTTACAAGAATGGCATGGAAAATTGGATAAAACTTTGGTATGCCTGAAGTGGCTCAGGAGCCTTTTTTGAAAGCGATGATAATGATTTATATTGAAATGCCGAGAATGTACCTTTTTCAATACGGATCAAATAGAGTATAACAGACAGGCTGAAAAGGCTATATCTATTCTATGAAAGTGAGAAGCTATTTTTTTTATAAAAAAAAAAAGCTGCTGTTAGCAAGAAGTGGTTTAATGATGCTTTATCTGGGCTCCGCACCAAAACCAACTAAGTAACTGGTTTGCTGATTCGGTACAGGTCATACGTGCACTGAATATGGTGAACCCAGTGAAGGCCCGAATGATTTTTACGGACGAAAACATAAAAAACTCCAAACAATTATTTCAAATAGCCAGGCAAGAAGCTGTTCGATATCGCCTACACTGTAAAGATGCTAAGGGAATGTATTTTGCAAGTTCTGTGCCCAGTGATTGCGGCGCGAGCTTGCAAAGCACCAAAATATTCAAAGAATGAATGTTTCTAAGGAGTGTTTCGGGTTAATGAACCTGAATAAACCTAAGATTTGTCATCGGTATATGACAAAGGAGCCGAAGGCTCGCAGGTGACCACATCATTTCACTCCTGAGTATAATCGAAGTGATCTGAAGGAATAGCAAAATTGCATGAATTTGGCTTCGAATTGCTCACGTACGCACTGTATTCGCTGAATCTAGTGCCGCGATCTTTCCTTCTACTCATATCTCAAGAGATTGCCGAGACTGATGCCGATTTTGAAGCAAACAACTAAGCACACTATTAAAAGGTTGAAAGAACGTTATATACATAATAGGAATATCGTGCTCAAATGTTATAAACATAGTGTTTTCCCAATATAAGGCGGCATTAGCTCGTCTTATTGTGTTCTGTCTCACTTCATTCATGTTTAGTCAACGCTGATGCGGTTAGTTTGAAGAATAGTCGAAGTTATCTAAGCATAGATCCAGATAAATAAGCACTTTGAAAACAATACGGCACAGATTTATGAAATTAAATGTTGAGTTAAGTTAGAGATAAGGTCTGCTGTAGAAATGTAACCACCAAAATACGGTTAGACACGAATATAATGCTTTGTACGAACTGTTTGAGATTTATCTTCGTAATAGGCAGAGCTTTGATTCAGAGCTTTGATTCACAAGTGAATAACATTACCAGGCATTTCGGAGATCAGAAAGAGTAGGTTGCTTCATGAAGAAACAAGGTTAAAATCGGTTGGAAAAACAGTCAACTTTGTCTTCAAAACTCAGCTGAAAATAGTTTCCTATTTCAACAACATCGCATTTATAAATGAAGACTTCTTTCGTAGACCCAAACATTCATATCAAAAATACACTAACAAAATCTCACTGATCACAACAAAGAAAAAAGCTCACACAATCTAGCCTATCTTCTTCGAGACTTTGTTTACAAACTTACTCGCTGCTCGCGTATAACACAAAATGTGCTAAGAAAGTCTGTGACACGTCAGTCGGTTATGTCATTTTGTATTATTACTTACTAACATATTTTGTCTCACCTTTTTTAATTAGTTCTGTTCTAATTCAATACTTTTCTTCGCAACGCTTACAGGCTTTCCTCGCCACACCTGCCTATCTCTATGGCAATGTCGTGGAGTCGGATAAGGATTTGGTGCTGCGCATCTGGCCGGCAATCGTTTATCAAGCCACGGGTCAGATTTGTCGCTCCATTCTGGAACATCTGGATACAGAGTATCGGGGTCGTGAACGTGAGACCACACAATATCGGCGCTTCTTTCTCTGTGCCACGCTCACTACTTGCCTCTCGCTAATGATTAGCGGTATATTCTTTTCATCGGCTTGGTTTATTGTTACAACAACAACACAAGCTGTAGCAATAGTATTTTATGGATTATTTGCGGGTAAGACTTGAAAGAAAACAATAAAACTCTAGACATCCGAGAGTAGTATTCTAAAGATTACCAGCGATGATGTTTGAAGCTATTAGAATTACTTCGAACATTTTGTGAAATAGTTCCTGAAACTAACAAGCGGCATTTGCTTCCCTTTTCAAACGGGAACGCTGACTCAATAACAAACTCCAGCTTATAACTAGCAGTTGAGCCCTGGGTGAAAAAGCTCAAAACAGGATACTTGTTTGTACATACTTATTTTTTGCATTCTCCTTTACTATTATAATTCTCTAAAGTTCCTTAATTTTATGTTCCTCAACTTTCAGGCATTGGTTCTAGTCTCTTCATTTGGAAGACCCACGTCATTTTGGAAGCGGTACGCCCGCGCGAAGATAAGTTCGTACGCAAAACTATACACCTCTGCGGCGAGGCATTTTGTCAGCTCTTCCTCTCATTCGTCTTCACCAGTCTACGTACACTTTACGGTACAGCGCAGTCGATAGTACTGATGTCCGCATTATTAGTGAACCTTATACCGATCAGTTTAATTATTACACGTCATCGTGAAGGTTCCATCACAAAGCGTATTTCGATGATTACCGCCGAGAGTTCCTTCCCGCCACTGCATCATCAATTGGGCGCATTCCCACCTAGCATTGCCGATCAAATCGATGGCATTGAGGTACAAGTGCCGCGAATTTGGAAGAGTCCGCTACGCGAACAACATCCGGGAACCGCGACCGCTGCACTGTTTTCGGCTGAAGCACGTAATAACTATATGTTGGCTGCGGATGAGGCCTACGTGACCTTTGTCAATCCAAATGGTGTGGAGATTATGGAGATCATACCCGAGGAAGATGAGACTGTGTCTATGATTCGTGGCAGCTCAGCGACTATAGGAAAGAGTCATAATAGCGTGGCTGCATCACAAAAAATCCATCCAAATGCTTCATCGAATGGATTACAGCAAATGGATGAGACGACAGGCGTTGACAAAACAGAGACCGATGTCAAAGAAGTTGGAAAGTTCGTAAGTAGGATATTGATTCTAGTAAAAAGTATACGTTATACCATAACTGAATTTTACTTTTATATATCCGTAGTATAAATTTCAACGCATATCCCGTTACATAACTACGAATATTTGGAAGACTTTGAAAGAAAAAACTTTTCTGCCACTGCAGCGTGCGCTCTTGGTGCCACGCCTCTACTCAACCACACTACTAATGTCCGCGGACATCTTTTCGTATGTAATGTGCCTAACGGTACTGCCGGGATTGGCGGTGACTCACCACGCTATCAAAAACGCAGAAATACCATTTCTATTTTCGCTTTTGGCCTTTCCATGGATGTGCTTCTCGTTGATGACCCCACGCTTCGGCAGTAGTCTGTATAAACGCAAAATCGAGTGGCATACCTTGGGCAGCGTTTGTAAGGCTTTGGCCTTAATTCGTGAGTATAATCACAAACTTTACACATAACTAACATTGTTTATTAACATTTCTCATTTGTCAGTCATTAGTTTCTCCACGTCGAAACTGCAACTGAGTGTATCCTCCGTCCTGTTGGGTTTCGGTCAAGCGGTAACGCTCTTCCTTCAGGATGTCGTCTTTCAGCGCAGCATGCCACGAGCTCAATGGAATGCCATACGTTATCCAGTACATTTCACCAATGGTCTACTTATGTTTGTGTGGGGCGCCTTGGCTCATTGGGTTGTTGTGACCTTTTCTTTTCAGGTGAGTGTACATCTTTAAATGGAGGTAACAAGAGTACGTCGAAACTTTCAGTTTATACGGCAGCTATATTATATATTCTATCGGCGATTCTGACACGTTAGGAGCTTCTTGGTAAGAAAAGGACGTGAGCAAAATTTCAGATCTATTTCTCAAAGTCTTGGGAACTAGTTCGCGTATACATAGACTTACAAACAGACAGACGGATATGGTACACTTTACAAGAAGGTAAAAAATCCCACTATGGAAACTTCCGAGGCTCAATGGAGTTGAATTAACAATTAAGCAGCATACCAAGTACCTGAGGGTAATTTTGAACAGCAAGCTGATGTGGAAACTTAATGTGGAGGAGAGCGCGAAAAAGGCCCTAAACACATGTAAGAAAATGCTTGGGTCCACTTGGGGCCTATCCCCTGGCCTCATGCATTGGTATTGTGGTAGTCAAGTCAATCTTACTTTATGGTGCACTGGTGTAGTGGACGACCGCTATGAACAAAATTTCAATTAGAAAACCAATGAAAGAAATACAGCGTCTCTCTGTTCTCTGCAAAACGGGAGCGCTAAGAACCACTCTAACGGAGGGCACTAGAAAGGTTACTCAACGTACCACTTATCGACATTGCAGTGGAAAATTCTGCGACAAAATTGGCTGCATTAGGTAAATTCTCTACAAGGACCTTCGGGCATAGCTCAATAAGTAGTGGGATGGTGGACAAATTAGACCACATACCCACACGCTTTATTTGAGAGAAAACACACTGTCATACTAAAAGAGGGTGGATAACTCAGAAGCCTGCTACCCACTAGTGGAACTTACACTATCAATACAGATGGATCCAAAATGGCTAATAGAGTGGGTCTTGGAATCTATTGTTCGGAGCCGGATCTCAGGCTATTTTCAAGCTTCCAGAATACTGCCCTACCTTCCAGGTGTAAGCCTTTGCTGTTGGAAGAATGGCCGTGATAGCTAACTACGCAGGAATTAACATTTATGTATAAATATACTTGTATACGTCCATAGCCAGGCACGAATTTTCACATCGCATTACGTCATAGAATATTTGAAGCAGGGAAGCAGTAGATGGAGCAGTATATACTGACTTCCAGGCCACAAGGGAGTTACACACAAGGTCTCGAAAAGACTGCCAGAAGGCTGTTGGCCTCTTGACAGGTCACTACCTACTAACATCACAAGCGAGCCTGATGGGCTTAAGAGTTGACGATACATGCGGAAAGTGCAGAGAACTTGACATGAGAGAGACGCTGGAATACCTCCTATGCCTATGTTCAGCACTAGCTAGAACTCGTCCTATGTATCTAGGATCTTCGGAGTTTAAGAAACCAGACTAAACGTAGAAATCAAGTCGCTCTTAAAGTTAAACTAAACCTCCACCTGGCATTACTAAGGACCAGCAGGTCTTTGTATGGCGTGAAAGTCGGCCAGTATAACCTAACCTAAAATCTATGGAATAGGTGGATAATTTAATTTTATTGTAAGTTTTCCAAGAGATTCTTAAATCTATGGCTTACAAGTTCCAAAAAATTAACTACTAATTTTGAAAATGAAATTGTGTATATCATATGTAGGTAAACAGTTCTTTAAAAGAATATAATGGAACGTCGATAAACGAAACAAGAGCCCTCAAATGCTACAAATATCGCGTATTAACTGGATCAACTTACAAGGGAGTTGTAGTTCTGTGAAGTCTAAATTTCCAAACATATTGGGGGACCACATATTTTTCTTGTTGATCCTTAAACGTATCTAATACATACAGAAATTTTGAGCTTACTGTATTTTATAAAATCTGCATGTTTTGTACTTTTCAGGCCTCTGTGGGTTTGGCGGGCATGGTCTACGTTATAAGCATGATCACTTGGAGTATGATTTTTGTTTGCTGCAACACGAGAGATTGAAAAAATTCGACAGTATTTACGATTTTAAGCCAACTGGATCTAATAAAAGTGTTAGCCTTCAAGTACTCCTGCGCACTTAAATAGAAATGTATGAAATTCTTTGTAACTTGCCATAGGTATATTTGACGTTAGATTTATTTAAAATTGTTCCTCTCAAAAGTGAATTTTTTAAATTTTTTAAATTTTTTTAAATTATTTGTAAAAGTATTAAAATCAAATAACGAATAAAAATTTAAAAATTCAGAATTTAAGTATTTTTTTATTGTGTAATTAAATCAAATTTAATATTCTTCATTTAAGTACATACATATCTATGTATATTCTCATAATTATGTAATTTTGTAGTTAATATATAATGTAAAGAAATTTAATTTTGTTGTATTTTTTAATAAATTTTATAAAATACCGCAATGACTATATAAAGCTGGAAGTTTAAATACTCAAAAAAATAATTAATTATCAAGAGCTAATTATAACTGATTTGAGAAAGTTTCAAAAAAATCTTCGCAAAAAATTTTATGTTTTTTAAAGCTTTTATAAAAATAAGAATTTTATGCACAAAGAAAATAATTGAAACTGTATTGATCTCTCTAAAAAGTTTTGTAACATTTTCTTAAAAACATAAAATATAATAACAAATTTCATCATCATTAAAGTTGTCAGCAAATATTTATATTTTTTTAGCTGAAAGTATCCCATGAGAGCCGTTTCGCAGGGTTGCTTAATTATTTACGGAAAATTTTACATGTGGCAACCCACAAATAAATAACCCAGAAAAATTTATAAAAAATATTTTTAATTATTTTCATTTTATTACTTAAAAGAAATTGAAAAAAATACCAAAGCTGGAAAATAATTAAATTGAAGATTAAATGTAAAATTTTACAAATATGCAATTGCTAGACAGAGAAACAAAAATTACCTAAGTGGCAACAAACGCGAAACAAGCAGTACTGCCAATAGTAAAAAGCCGAATTCCATGTGTCACTTTTCACAATTTTTGCGAACAGCAGCGGCTTTTTTTCTCAAGCGTAAAGAGAAATTTTCGTATTGAAACGCAGAAAAATTCTATATTAATTAAACTAGTGTGTGCGCTATTAAAATAGAAAAAGTTTTTGTATTGCATTTAATTATTAGCGAGCAAATAATTTGTGTAGTCGCTTGAACGCTTATAATACTATGTATGCATCAATACTAAAAGCGTGAGCATCGAAAACGAGAAAAAAATTGTCTTGTCGGGGTGAACCACTGTAAATGGCTAGAGAGATTCCGAGTTCCAATACGGCGCATTCCATTCGCGTTCACATTGATGATGTACATTGAACATACACCTTTGGAAGATAATCTGCAATTTTTTGTGAAGAATCACATTCCCGCCAGTGACGCCAACTCAATACTGGCGCATGTACGCGGCGTTGACGAAACTACTGCAACACAACTGCAAACGCAGACGCAAGCCAACGTTGCCTACTCCGGTTATACCGGACGCTTGAACGTGCTCAAAATTAGTGAAGCTCCAGGAAGCAAAGTTCTAAACATTGCAGGACAACACGAACAAAATATTTATTTAGCTGGAAATAAAGTGTCACCGCCAGGTGTCACCAACCGTAACGCTGTATCACCAAAACTTAACGGCATCGGTAAGACAGCATACGAAGAAGAGGAAGGGGAAGAGAATGAAAAATATGAATTAATTGATATTGTTGATGAACAAGAAGAAACGGTCGATACACAAAAACATAATAAACAACAAAGTCTGGAATCTGAAGTGAGAGGCGCTGAAACGGAGCACACACCTGCGACAAATGAAATTATTATACAAATAGAAGACGAAGAAGATAACTACGAATACTGTGTACAGCCTGTAGCCAAACAGCGCAAATATAGTGAAACTAAACAACCAAATAAAGTAATTTTTTAGTGCTGTATATTAAATATGGATTTTAAATATCAATTTTGTTTATAATTACAGGTTTTTGGTCAACGCAGACAGCCACCTTACGAACCATCGCAAGCTCGTAAGCGACCTTTTCGTCCAGTACCGGCAGCAATTCCTATCACAACTTGGCAACACGAGTTAGAATTACCGCCATTAGAGCTCATACCACCGCAACCGCGCCGCCAACGAGTTTTGAATGGTAATTTACCACCAATTCAACTACAGCGCAGTGATAGCACCGGAAGTGTTACCAGTAGTTATTATTTGACTGAGGACGACTTCGAATACGCCGGACAAAGTTACGCAAACGGTTATCGTGAGCGATCGCAAGCCGAAGAAGAGGCTGAGGAAATAATAGCAGAGACAGCAGAAGACTACGAGGAACACTACACGCGGCCGGAACTTACACCGGTACAGCACAACAACTCACAGATGGGTATCGATATATTCAACAGACTACGACGTTTGTTGAACTTAAACACCAATTCTACAGACAACACCCAAGAGGAGCAATCACGAAAAAGGTATAAATGACACTAAATACTTGTGGAGTATGCATAATAAATAAATTCGGAAATGTCTTACTTATTTCTTTGATTTTGAAATTTTCCTTTTAGATCTGGGAACTATTCAGCTGATGCCAATCCACACCCAATAAAATATAAAAAAGTAAATAATCGTTTTCCTAAAATTATCACTCACAGATTGGATGATGGTAAGTGTTAAAATTCTTTCTCATCACGTTCAATACTTGAATCTCCTGTCGTTTGCAGCCGATTTTGAAGTGATTTCTACTTTTCCGCAACACGAGAAGCAAATGTTGTCATGCAAATTGCCGAGCAGTGCTTCCAAAAATACAGTAGATATGACACAACGCAAATCATTACACTCCATTGGTTAGTTAATCATAATCGGCATGCAAACTCGAACGGGAGAGCCTTGTTTATAAAAATAATATTTTCAATTATCTCTTGCAGAAAAACCCAAATACCGCAAGTCTATGTTTACCGCGCCTACAGTTACACACCGTTTGATAAAGAATACTTCATACGCCGATGTGGAGTTTTCCGATGATGATGAACCGCAATTGATAAAAGGTTTTGGCATCGGTATAGCAAGCGGGCCGAACTCAAGCGATATGCGCGCACGTAAAAAAGTACCACATACGTACAATGTGCCGATTCTGTGCGAAAGTGATGGCGCTCGAACAGCGGTGTCAAAACCGCCACCACCACTCATTGAGCCGCGCACGGGTAGCATCCTAGCGACGTCACTGATGCCGGAGATCGATTTGACAAAGCGCAAAACCATGTCTTACTCGGATGTTTTGCGACAGAACCTACAAATGCCCGGTAGTGGTGGGCATGTGCTGGGCAGACGCTCCGCTAGTTCGGTCTCCTCCTCTGGCGCGACATGTAAGTGTTACAACATTTGATTTTTTACATGTATGAAGATTTGTTGAGTGACATTTTTGTTATTTACTAAAGCTGCATCCAATGGTGGACTGAACATTTTGGGTAACATACGCTCCAATATGTGGTCGACCAATGCGCGTTCCATACTCACGCAAGAAAAAGAAACCGAAGAACACGTCAAGTATCAGCAACTTTTAGAGCAGGTTGTGCCCTGTATATATGGCGCTTCCGAAGCTGCAAATGTGCGTACATTAGCAAAGCCAGCATTCAGTTTCGATGCGCCACAAAGACGACGCAGTACATTGCAAGACACTAGCAACAACCAGAAGCCAATAACTAATCAGCGACAGTCACTGACACTGCAAGATAGCTATGCGCGCGCTTTGAAACGGCCACCACTCTCGTCCACCATTAACCTGGAAGATGATGATGATGACGAAGATGAGGAGAACAATGCGGATGTCACCTTTGTGGGTGTGCAGCAGCGCCGTCCTGTGCGTAATGGTCTGTCAACAGTAATTATCGACGATGACGATGAGATCAGTGAGATAATCGACTTGGATGATGATGAGCAGCAAGTGGTGTCGGCATGCACAAAACTAAATGAACAAAATGCGAGTGGCACAAAGGATAAGAAGAAAAGTGCATTGCGGCTGTAAGTAAACTAACTGCATATGTGCGTAGCAAAAATCAATTAAATATTTTTTTTTACTGCATAGGCCCTACGTTGAACCGGTAAATACGTTGCAAGAACGTTTCAACACATCACCGCATTTGAAAGCCAATTGGTTGGAGGCACTGCATACAAAATGGACTGAAAAGAAGAAGAGCCGCCTGCAAGAGGTCAACGAAACCGTCAATGTGTAAGTGCTAAGCGCGCATATAGCTTTCCAAATGCTTATACTACTGTTTTTGATTATCTTTCTTAAACTAGTGTGGAGAAGCTAACAGCCGAACGGCGCGCAGCCGAGTTCGAAATGCATGAACGTCTGCGCAAAATACAAATAGTCGATCCTGATTTGCTAGTGATCGATGACTTCCCAGAACCAGAGGTTGAGGAGGAACCTGAATTTATCGAATTAACACCCGAACACCAAGCCCGCATAAAAGCAGCTGTTATAGGTTCATCTGATCAGGTATGTTGGCTTAAACTACTTGGAGCGTAGCAATATCATTGAGAGTAATATTTTATTTTTCGTAGCTTCTGGTCTCCAAATTCAACTTGAACATTTGCCGTCGCGATATACACACATTGATGGGCCAAAACTGGCTAAACGACGAGGTTATCAACTTCTACATGAACCTGCTCACCGAACGCGGTGAAACCAAGCATGATTCGCACGGTTTACCCACGGTCTATGCCATGAATACATTCTTTGTGCCGCGTCTACTTTCAGCCGGCCACAGTGGCGTGAAGCGTTGGACGCGTAAAGTGGATATATTCTCCAAAGATGTAATACCAGTGCCGGTGCATGTCGGCGGTGTGCACTGGTGTATGGCCATTATTCACCTGAAGAATCGCACCATTAAATACTACGATTCCATGGGCACACCAAATCCGAGCGTGTTAAAAGCACTCGAACAATATCTGAAGGATGAATCGTTGGATAAGCGAAAGCAACCGTTCGACACGAGCCAATTTGAAATTGAATCGGTGCGTGATGTGCCGCGTCAAATGAACGGCAGCGATTGTGGTGTATTCAGTTGCATGTTTGCCGAGTATATAACACGAAATCGGGAGATAACCTTCTCGCAACAGCATATGCAATATTTCCGTCACAAAATGATATTGGAAATTGTCAGTGGCGAATTGTTGCAGTAACGCGATAATAAAGCCGGAGTGTCAAAAAATTATATCAGCTGAGAATTTAACCAGAAAAACAACATAATAAGGTGTGTGTGTGTTGGTGACACGCGAAGAAAGGCAAAAAGGCATACAAGATATTTTAAAACTTCGCGCGTGCAATTTGCAACGAATGCATATGTCAAGGCGACTTGCAAGCAACAACAAATTCATGCTGGCTGTTGGCAACACCTACATATGCAGTATATATATATATAAAATTTAGTTGAAGTGAACGCATTGGCGCATATACATAAATAAATTTTCATTTGAGACAACAGCAAACGCTATAGATCGCGTTCGACTACAACAACAAAACTACTACTAATTTATTGCTACTACGCATCAATTGCTGTCGGTTTTTGGTGTTTCTTTTCTTTCTTTCAGTTTAAACCAAGATTTAATAATGCAGTTTACATTAAATTGATAATTTCGCGCAATAATTGCACCTACTTACTCTACTATTAATGCTATTAGTATCTTAATTACAAAAAAAAAAACTAAAAAAAAAAAGATTTTGCAAATACAAAATTCGATATAAATATATGATGTAATAATGTTCTATTTAAGTTTCTGTGGTAACATTTGTATTTTTTAATATTTGAATATGTTATTTATGTATTGCGCGTGCAATTTCTGGTTTGCTATAAACGCAATCGCCATGTAAATTTGCTATAAAAAACGTGCAAGTCTTTGGTAGCGTGGCAAAATTCAGAAAACGCAAGAAGTGTGCAGAGAAAGCACAAACGCTTTTAATTTCTTAAATTATTTCATTATAAAGCAGAGAGCAAAAGGCGCTTGGGTTCTATAAAAACGAAAACAAAATAAAAAAGGAACAAAAAAGCAACGGAATAGTTATAATTTCAAATGGCAAGCAACCTACTACATAATTATTAATTTATCTGTCTAATATAAGCCGTCTACAGTTATAAGGTAGCATTTCTGAATTACTTACATACATACGTATAGTTTTAAAGAATAATTTGTATGTCACTGATTTAAAGAATAAATACTATAGAAAAAAGATAACATTTTGTTGGTTTATTGCAATCGTTTTTGCTTAAAAAATCGATATTAATCGTGTTGCTCTACTTGCAAACTGTTTGCACTGCAACTTGTTCGAGAAATTGGTTTGAAGCTGTGCTTATTGACAGGTTTGATGCAACGTGTTTGACAACAGCATGTTTGAGAGTGCAGTGGGAACTGGATAATGTGCCTATTGTATGCTAGATGGTATGTAATTGTTTTTGTAGTGACAGAAAATAACCTGCAGATATTTTTGGAAAATGCTTTTGAGTTGGCAGTCCTAGAATGGATAAAAATTTCAGCCTATTCTGGTTAGTTTGACTTAACTTCAGAAAGACATGACCAATTGATGATAAAATATTGGTAGTTTGCCAAAAGTACCACACATAAAAAGAATTAGTACAAAATCGATGCCCTTCGTATGAAGTTTGGCAGAAAAGTTAATTATATCTGATGCATTTTGATCTGAAGATTCCTACGATAGAAAGAGAAATGTTGGGTTTTCAAATTATGCTACGGAATTATTAAAATGAGTTTAGGACTCCAATTATTCAGGAGGTATTCCACATACCTAATCCGAACTTTTGGAATCAGGAATATACCCGTTTTTTAAAAACAAAATCCAAAGTTGTCAGTGAGACAACTTATCCTTCAGATTGATATTTTTCTATTTCTAAATTTAAATATTCGCTCCTAAGAAAGCCAAAACAATCAACTTAGGTTCTCAGGAATTAAAAAAAAAATAGCGTGATCGAGAGAGATAGATGGAGAGAAAACAGCTTCGAAGTTCTATAAACCTTCTGAGTTTCGAATTTCGTTGGGTAGAGTAGGTAAAAAGCTGACAAAAACACCACAAATTCTTTCAGAATAGAGAAGCAATCCTTGTAGAGACGACTAAAGAACGCTATATCACGGAGAGCCACTAATATCAGGGTTTGGATGCACTAAAATAGAACATTATTCTATACAATTTTGAGGAAATGAGTCCTATACACAAATTAAGAGGGAACGTTTCCGAAAAAACTGCTGAGCCGACAATACATCATATTATTCGAAAGTTTCCTGAACATTAGCTTTGTATAAACTTCCAGACATCTGTGATTCAAGCCTTAAATACAATGCTTCAGCACAAAAACAATAATCGGAAACTGAACACCTCAAATAATAAGAATATGAGAAGGAGAAAAGAGGCTGAATGAACTACGCAGGGAGAGGTTTTAAGAAGAAAAAATATATAATGCATACAGTTGACTTCCCTAATTCAAATCACCATAATCCACAAAAAAAAAACTGCGAGTTAGAGAGGCTTCGAGTTATGGCAGGAAATTTATATGCAATTTGAATTCTATTACCAATTCAAGAGTTGGAGTTATAGAGAACTTCGAGTTGAAGAAGCTCAAATATTTAGCAAAGTAAGACTTACCCAAATAGTTCGAGATCTGCAAGAAAAACATTTAAAATTAAATTAGTATTGATTTAATACATGAAATTTAGCAACTAACATGTTATAAATAATTAAATAATAATATATAGAAGGCCAATCTGATAAAAAGCAATAAGGCTAAAATGAAATAAAATAGAAATATTAGAAGTAAATTAATAATTTTTTTTTTAATATCTCCTGTCATCAAACAAACAGTCGTCGCACTAGCGACTTGGCTCTCACGTCACTGTTGACAGTCATAATTTTGAAGTTGTAGATAGTTTCGTATATTTGGAAACCAGCATAAACACCACCAACAATGTCTGCCTAGAAATCCAACGCAGGATAACTCTTGCCAACAGGTGCTACTTCGGACTGGGTAGGCAATTGAAAAGTAAAGTCCTCTTTCGACGAACAAAAGCTAAACTCTATAAGTCACTCATAATTCCCGTCCTGCTATATGGTGCAGAGGCTTGGACGATGACAACAACCGTTGAGTCGACGTTGCGAGTTCTCGAGAGAAAGGCTCTGCGAAAGATTTATGGTCCTTTGCGCATTGGCCACGGCAAATATCGCATTCGATGGAACGATGAGCTGTACGAGTTATTCGACGACATTGACATAATTTAGTGAATTAAAAGACAGCGGCTACGCTGGCTAGGTCATGTCGTCCGGATGGATGAAAACACTCCAGCTCTGAAATTATTCGACGCAGTACCCGCCGGGGGAAGCAGAGGAAGAGGAAGACCTACACTCCATTGGAAGGACCAAGTGGAGAAGAACCTGGCTTCGCTTGGACTATCCAATTGGCGCCACGTAGCGAAAGGAAGAACCGACTGGCGCGCTGTTGTTAACTCGGCTATAATCGCTTAAGCGGTGTCTACGCCAGTAAAGAAGAAGAAGAAATTAATAATAACGGAAGATAGTGTTTTTGTGAAATTTTTATATTTTAAATGGTAGCATAAATCTTAGCAGTCGATAGTTGCTAATTGATATCAGATAAGGTTAAACATTTTGTGTTGACATACATACATATATGTATGCATATATCTTTACTTCCCGAGCCGCCGGAAAGAAAAAGCCTAATTGGTTTAAATACCCTTGAAAAATTCCTAAAAGTCAAGAGCTGTTTATTACTAATTTAAATTTGCCGCGTTCCAGCAGTCTATTGTATGGATAGGATCAGATTAGAAAGCAAAGTGTGCTTAGCTACCAAATCTTATCTTGTTTATATCGTGGAGCCACTAGAGTTCGAAGGCTTTCTATGTAGATACATAGAGTATATCTATGAAAAAACACGCTTAACAGCTTTGGAACAATTGTTCCCGAGTTATAGCAATTTGAAGTTTTGAAGGTTTGGAAAAAATTAATAAAGGTTCATTCGTTAATGGAAATAATTTTTTTTTGGTAAAAAGTACCCTGTTGAAACGAAAAAGAGAGCTTGATGAGTGTTAAAGGGACTTACCAATTATGAACATGTCGTTCATGAAAGTTTCGTTAAAACCGTAAAAACGGACCTTTTTCAAAATTTTTTTCTCATATATTGATAGTCGAAAAAGTCGTTTCGTTTTTTAGCAATAAATGTCGTTACAGTCGTATATCTCCAGTGCTACTAATCACATTGTGTTATATCATATAATGTTGGAAAGGTGAGTTTTTAAGCTTAATTTAACCAAAAAAGTTAAATTTGCAGCTGTTCAAAAATGAGTGAATATTATGAAGAAATTCGCTATATTTTGAAATATTTATATAAAAAAGGGAAGAATGCCACGCAAGTCACCATTGAAGTTTGTGAAGTTTACGGAGACAATCAATATCGTATAGCCCAACAATGGTTCGCTCGCTTACGTTCTGGTAATTTCGAAATGTCGATTTACACTGATGGAATAATGTCTCTAGCGGAAAAATGGTAAAAATACGAAAAGACTTTCGACTACCCAATTTGTCACAAACACACACTATTAACAAAGAAATTGTGAAATTTTGAAAACAAAAAAAATATTTTAAACTCGACCAATGTGACGCCATTGCCTGTGATCACTCGAAAAAAAATGCGCCCGCGTTGGCAGGATATCTCCTTACAGGATCATTTAAAGTGAAAAAATACATGTTTTCGTTGAACCTTTAGTTAGAACTTGAACAAAGGAAAAAACTAAAAATTGGATTTTTGGCAGATATTTCTACAATTCAAATGTAATCGAAAAAAAGTCCTACGTCCAAGTCTTTAAGAATTGCATCTCAAAGACCTGTGTAAAATTTCATGAAGATCAGTTGAGTAGTTCTCGAGAAATCTTGACAACCGACTTCAAAAACGCAGTTTCGAGAAAAACGCGTTTACAGACGGCGCACTTAGCCTAGCTTGCCTCGAGCGCACAAGTTCTCAAGGCTGTATCTCCGAAACTATTACTCGGATCAACTTGAAAGTTTAGAAGAATATTCTAGAGATGTTGTAGAATTTAATAAGACAATAAAACAAAATTCGATTTTTTGAAACGCGTAAACTCATGTAACCGCTTAAGGTTCTTTTAATGCTTCAACCCAGCATCATATTGGTGCTGTACACTTGGCGGCCTAGGTTTTTAATTTCCATACCATCTGTCTTGCATGTGATTATATGTACAGACCGTTCTTTAATAAAAGCTCTTAAATGCTCTAGTTGATTTATCTTGGTTGAACCTCTTTCATCAAGCTTCTACTCTAATTTTTTACACACTTCAATGGAGAATATATGCTCTAAAAAGCCGATTTATTTGATCAGTCGTATGCAAAATGCCTGTTGTGGTTCGCTGAATGACCCAAGATATTTGCTGGCGTTGAGCTTTCAAACAAAAATATGAGTGTGTTTTTTAAAAATTGTTGGTATAAGTTTTGTACCTGCTTCCTACATCAAAAAACGAATGAAATGCAAACAAGTTCTAAACTGAACATGAAAAATGTTAGTTTGATTATATACTGCGATGTTTTTGTTGTCATATAGTACATACATACATATGTAAATATACAGAAATGTATATAAATGTATTTGGAGAATTTCTGCTTAGAAGCTTGTTAATTGCGAAAAGACAACACCGAGCAAATGCCTGACTAATGACGGCATCATTGTCTGCCTTCGCAGTATTTCTCGTACATTTGGCGGTAAATCTTGCGAAACAAGAGTCAAAAGCGTTAAGAGACAACGGCGCTTGTTTATTTTGTATACTACTACTCATATAGTATAATACTATATATGTACATAAATATATATGTATGTATATGTATGCATATGCGTGTTTGGGTATGTGTGTTAGTGTGTATTCGCATCTCAATTTAGTTGATAGTTTTGGAACAGAATGTATTACCTTATGAATACTTATGTACATATGCATGTACATACATACAGACGCATACATATACATATACACACTTGCTGACAAGCGTTTATGTGCCTGACTGCTCGCCTTGATTTACTTAAACACAATATAAAAAGCGTCTTTATGACCGACTAAACGAAAGTAAAATTCACAATACACACACACATACAAATGTATGTATATTCGTCGAGAGAACTGAATTTGTATGTATTTGTTCATCAAAATTTTGATCGATCTTTGCGCTCTAAAAATTGTAGGCGGACGAGTGAACGCACCTACAAGTAAATTAGAACTAGAATATAATATTTCCATTCATGCTATCTGGAAATGTATGGGTGTATATTATACCCTTAACAGGGTATATTAGGTTGGGTTAGGTTAATCTGGTAGGCCAATAAGTCACGCAGAGACCTTTGCGATACCAGATGGAGTTCAGTTGCTAAGTCCAAGAGGAAGAGTCATCCTTAGGATGCCTGCACTTGACAGTATTCTGCAGACTCTGTGGCCTCTTTATAGATATCCCTTCCAGTATAAACACCGTGGAGACTCACAAGAGATGCTCCATTGTATCCCTGTTGCCCTGTACTAGACACTTCTTGCCGTCTTCTCGATCTGTCAGCCCCAGCGGGCGTCTGCCGCCACCAGACAGTGACCAGTTAGTATTCCCATCATGTTCCTACAGTCTCTTTTATTGAGTGACAATAGGAATTGTGTACTTCCGATCTTCCGTTTTGCACATGACTCTTGCAGTTTCGCACCCATGTGGCTCGTTTCATCTGGTTTTTCTTTACCCTGCTTCTGTCGAGATCGTCGTGTAGACAATGCATAGGTTTCCCAATGTTGATCACGTTGTCGGATGTTAGCCGTACACGATTCTTGGCAATCTCGTCTAGTATTTCATTTGCATTTGTGGCCTGACACCCAGTAGAAGTGAAGTTGCTTACTTCTGGCAACGCTTTTCACTGCTGCCCTGTTTCTCAGGACATTTCTGACCGATAAGCGATACGAGGTTACTGCCTCGTTTGCTTTTTGGCTGTCTAAGTAAATGTTGACTCTAGAATTGCCTGCAGGTGCATTAGAGGCCAGCTCCGCGGCTTTCGCAAAAGCAAAGACCTCAGTTTGAAATATACCGCAGTGGTCCGGCAACTTAAACGGTTGGTTTATGGCAAACTCTGGATAGTACATATATTCCCGCACCCACTCCATTGTCCACTTTCGAGCCATCCGTATAGCTGTTTAGAATGTTGCGCGTAGCTACATAACTTTACGCTAGTCATCTTTTTCTATGTTTACTTTAAACCTTCTTTCCCAGCTGAAAAGTGGGTCATGTAGTCGGTGTTTGCCCAACCGCCTTTACCCACGATCTATGCCCGAAGGTTCTATATGCGAGTTGAGAGAGAATTGTGTCCCATTTATAGAAGGGAACCTCAATAGAGGAATTTTCAGCTTTCCTGTGAAAAAACGCAGGCCTTTTTCAACGGGTTCAACCCCAGACCCGCTTGCGATGCCGAGTTCTGGACCGTATTGACAATGGTGTTCATAATACTGCTAATGGTCTGTAGACACCAACTCTTTATTAAGATGGCAATGTCGTCCGCATATACCACTAACTTAGGGGCTTCATAACAACCAGAATAAAATGTCAGGTTTCCTAAAAATATATATGTATGTATATACATAAATAATCAGAGAGACGAGCTTAGTCGATTTGGCCATGTTCTTATCTCCGAGCGTCTGTCTGATCGATAAAAATCAAGTCCTTGTATGGAAAACTTTTATATTTGTCAAGATATCTTTACGAAATTTGGCAAGAATAATTTTTCAAGGCAACGATACAATCTCCGAACTAATTTTTTAGAACGCATCACTAGATCATATAGCTGTCATACGATTTGAACGATCAAAATCAACTTTTTGCATAGAAATTTTTTATATGTGAAGGATATTATTAGTTTCGGTGCAACCGAAGTTAACCTTTTTTCTTGTTCCTAGAATTACTTGCAATTTTACTGTGTGCATGTGTGAGTATTTGCTCTAGTTTAAAAAAGCTCTATTGATCATCGGCAGAGCACAACTAACGCGGTTTGATTGTTCTCTCTCCGTCAATATTAAAGATATATCTTTGATCTCGAATACATACATACATATGTATATACTAACAAGTATTAGCGTCTTTATTTTGCTCATATAATCGCCGACGAGATCACTCATACGCTTGAAAAGTGTTTTTGTTTTGGTTTTTTGCTCAGCGCCCATGCGCTCTGCCACTTAAATCGCCATCGTCTCGCTGATCACACAGAGCTGATCAATTTATAATGAATGAATAAATGAAACGAGCGGTGTCTTGCAGATTTGCAGTGGGATGTATGCGCTTATTACATGTATGTACGTATGTTTATATGGGTGTTTGTTTGTAATTATCTTGTACTATATGTGTATTAAATGAGCTCAGCATCATCATGTGTTGGAAGAGTTTGTTTGATCGTAAGGTGAGTGGCAGAATATTCGCCTCGTAGAACTTATTGCAATACTTACATACATATGTATATACACTTCTGAGTAAGTTGTTGCTGATCGTGTTGTTGCGCTTTCAATTCGCGTTTTATTGCTGCTTGCCACATCGAAGTGTAATTTTGCCCATATGGTCTTGCAACATCTGCGCAGAATTAAATTTGCACCCATACATATTTATAATAAGGATATATATGTATTTGTGATTAGGTTCTGGGACGATGCACTGATTTCGAAAATAATCTGGGAGCGCTAAGGTTTTTTTTGGTTAAAATTCGAATATTGGCATAACTATTGGCATTTTTAAGGCAACATTATAATACCACTCTAATAAAAACCATTTTGCCCCTAGTGGCAAAAAACCTGGAATAGTCGATGTTCACAAGTATCTCATCGGCAGAATTTTTCTCCAGAAAAATCATTCGCCACAGCTGCCAGGTCTGGACTATAAGATCTATACGTAAGAACCCACAAACGAGCTATCCGAGCTTCTGCTTGGCGTTATTTTGATTGAACACAATTCCTCTCCCATTGGTCGAAAATGGCCGCATCTTGGCGATTGTTTACAATACAAATGCAAATTAAGAGTTTGGACATAAGGAAGCAGCTCATAGTAGATATCCTCCTGAACCCAATTTTCAACGGGTCTTAAGCATAAATCGGCCGATACTGCTGCAATTTGACGTTTGATGTTTGAACGAAGTTCATCAATCGTCGCAGGCTTGTTGGCATAGACCATAGATAGGTGATAAATTTCTTCGGGATGCAATGGTGACTTGCGGACTACGTGTGGATTGCTGCCTGATCAATAATGCATATTTTGCTTAATAACGAAGCCATTCAGCTAGAAATGAGCCTCATCGCTGAAGATGATTGTTCGATGAAAATTCGGATCATTTTCAAGTTGTTGCTCAGCTCAATTCACGAATAAACGACGATTCTGGTGGTTAAGCGGCTTCAGTTCTTGCGCCAATTTGATCTTGCAAGGATCTAGCCCAAGATCTTCTCTCAAAATTCACCACAACGACGTCACAGGGATGTTCAACGCTTGATAAACTTTTGTGGGTCATCCCCACTTAATGCACTAGCGGCGGCAATATTTTCAATACTACGGCCACTTCTTTGTCACACTGGCACGGGAACATTTTGCACTGCGCCTTAGGATTGAAATTTTTCCAATAAACGCCCAATTGTTGATCTGACAGGAGGATTATGACGACCATAAATTGGACGTAGCGCCCTTAAAGTTGAAGCCACTGACTCCGAATTTCGGTAGTAAATTTTAATAAATTGGAATTTTTGAAATGGCAAATCCTACTACAGAGAAATGTCAAAAGAGCGTGAAAAATAAGGCGTCGTTTGGTGTACCTATCGGTTTACATAATTTCCGTATATTGTTGGCAGATGCTTAACCTCGAAGGCTACTACCAGTCCCAGGAAACGTTTACTTAGAGGAATCCGGCTAATTTAGTAGTAAAACTTTTAAAATTATTCTCCTAAAATTCGATTCAGTCTCGCAAATTTCTTTATGTGTATACATACAGTATGTACATACATATATCACAATGTGTGATGATTTGTCCGAAGCCAACTGTGGAAGTTGTCAAAGAAGGTGGATAAAACTATTTCAGCACAGGTTTGTCCTAAGCACTTTATTTCTGATTTTTCCAGCCAGTCAGCCGAATCATTTAGTATTAAAATTATGAGCTAAGTATTTGAGGGACTGTCACTTTGTGCGAAAACAAACGTCAACATTTCTTTGTAACAAATCAGAAGTCACTATATTTGATATTCTATATAGAGGTTAAGAAGAAATGACCGAGGAGTATTAGTAAAAGAAAGGAATTCAAATTCGATGCAATATTAAATTATGTATATGAAAAAAGAATTAATTATAAAAAACGAGAATATACATATGTTGCTTTTTAAATCACCAAATATTCGACAATCTTCTTTTTGAGCACTATAATTCAAGCCCAAAGAAAGCGGGAAGTGACGAAGGCTGTTTGCTGTTGGAAGTGATAATGAGAGTTCGGTGAAAAATCTTATTCACCAGACTTCCGGTATAAAATTTCTTAGTTGAAAGTTTTGTCCAAAATTACGAATTATGTAAGCTAAAGTGGAATTCTGAAATCTCATAACCCCATGCAGAAGAATACAGTTTCTGAGTTATTCCATACAGTAAGCAGTCATTTCCGTTGTTAAGGTTATGTACATTTTTTTGGCTTTTTGGTATCCATATGGTATGGGGCCGTGAGACTACTGAGAACAGAAACCGGAAGAGGGAGTGAGATAATGTTACAGAGTATTTAAAATAAATTCATTTAACACGTTGGCTGCCAGTGTATCACGGAGGGTAGTGAAGAAGGGTAGTGTTCAGAAGCTTTACTAATTTTACCACCAAGATTCGAGAGATTACCTTAGAAAAACATTATGAGAGTAAGAATAAGTGTACTTATGGACAATGAAGTGGCCACTCTTCTTAGACTTAATGACTTTTTAATGATACTCTGGAGCAAATGACATTGCATGCGATATTTCAAGAAGTATTAGTGAATATTTTCGATTTATTGGGAAGGATTGCTTAAACTTTATTAAATTCCAGTTGAATGCATCAGCCGCAAATTTTAATATTTTATTATAAATTATAATAAAAGATTTTATGGCTCCATCGAAGTCGAGATTCAGTACAAATATATGTATATTTGGAATTAAATTTCCTCTCAAAAGATATACTATGGATGAATTGGCACAATAATTATTAATGAACTTCAGTCTCTCTCAGCTTCTTCTTATAAATTTAGCCGATAGTTTAGATTTTAGGAATTTTACTTAAAAATATGGCGGCTGCATTCTTTATTTGTCATTTATTACCCAACCAATCTTGAGCAAGGCAAAAGTGCTTCAGAAATATTGTAATGAAAAGTATAATGAAGGGAAGCTTCATGACAATAATTATCTTTTACTTTAATACAAAAGTTTACGAGGGCGGATGGAGTCATGTGTAGAAGTTCACGCTAGTAAGGAAAGTTTTCTGATTGCCATTCACTTTGGAGTGGCCACAAACGATTCTTTTACATATGGCTCAAGCAGCTCACAAATTCCGGTCTTTGACCAAGTATTCTCTGTGTAGCTAAAGAACATCCGTTTGAAGGCGAGCTACTGTAAGAAGGCGAACCAACCCTCCGAGGGGTTATGCGCTGGGCTTGGGACCCGCTACGTAAAAAACGCCCCCATTGAAAAATCAGCAAAAGCCTCGGAAAAGAAACCTCCCTTTTTTAAAACGATCATGGCAAACGCATTAAGTATAACGACTTAAGGCCATGCACCTGAAACATATCGTTCATTTGCGCCCACGTCCCGAAGGAAGAGAAAGACGATATGTCCAAAGATGACTTCTATGAGCTATTATTAGAGCTGCCCCCGCCAAGATGTCGAAAAAAGGAAGGCATCTTTCGCACAACTGTCGCTAAATTCAGCCTCCACAAGGAAATATCCCCAAATGGGTTGAGGCTGATCGACTACGCCGATTTCGAGGCTCGAAATATAGTTATCTGCAGTACTAGATTCCAGCAGAAGAAAACTTTTCCTGGCTGCCTCCTGATCGAAAAGCCACCAACCAGATCGATCATGTGGTGATAGACGTAAAACTTTGGTAACCTGCTTGTAAGTTTCAGAAGGAATACGGTTAGATCAATCAAGAAGGTTATCTGAAAGATGAGCAGAGTTCAACGCAGCGAAAACGAGATTAAAATTTTTGGGTATATACTGATCGGAAAGAGACAGTTAGGAGTACTTTTAATACTTCTGATTGAACGGATAGATGGGAATACTAAAGTAAAACTGAATATTCTAAATAACAAAATCATTTTCCATTCAAACAATTTTGGTAGCATGATTGTATTGCTGCTTTTAGTTTGATATTTGCATTATATTTACAAAATTTGATCGAGCCTTATGAGCGCATTGGACATAAAAACTAATTTAGAATTTTTAGGTGATCTCTTTAAGTGCTTTTAGGTTTTCATAACACGCATTATTTCCATAAGCGCCAACAATCGCCACCAATCATCGCCAATAAAGAACAGTAACAACAATATTAGTACGCCACCAACGCTAGCCAAGCAGTCAGCAACCACCAAACACTAGCGGCTAGCTGCCGTCAGCACACACGCTTTAGTAAGGGACAAAGTGAGCAACTTCTGCCAGCGCCACCAGCGCGCCGGCAGCGAGGGCAGTGGCAGCAGCAACCTAAACAACAATCATAGTGATAGTCGCTGCGCTGCAGAGTGTCCAATTCGTGTGCGCATGTGTGTACGCGTATGTGAGACAAGTCAGCGGCTACGTTAACGTCAACGTAAGCGTAAACGGCGAACGATAGCTGTTGCTTCCAAGTTTGTGCACGGAGAATATTTAGTTGGTGTTGAAGTCTCATGGTGGTCGGTCGATTTAGTAAAGCTGAACAAGAAACGTACGAAAGCGCGCAGATTGAGTTAGTTACCATACTTTTCGAATAATATTTCTATTCAACAAAAATTGTGTTGTGTGAGATTCTGTAGATGCGCGAAGATTTTATAAAAAAATAAATTATAAATTTAAACTACGAAAATGGTACTTAAGTGAATTAAAAAAATATAATATATATACAAATATAAATTTTTATACAAAAATACTTATATATAAATATAAATCAGTGGCACACGCGTATGCTGCCAAAGGTAGAATATCTGCTTGGAACGAGGCCGTTTTCGAAAATATTTTTAAATATCACCGTGCAGTGCTGGAGCATTTCGTGTAGTGTCGATTCGGAAATTTATTTTTAAACCGTAATTTTTTCCCTTTTAATGTGTTATATGCTGCACGCATGAATGTATGTAGATATGTAAGTGCATGGCATGCTGCGGCACAGATGTGTAAATAATGTGTATAAAACACCGTTAAATGCAGTGCTTTAGCCCAAAATAGATGTGTTGAAATAAAAAAAAATTTAAAGCAAGGAATGAAAAATACCAAAAATAAAAACAAAAGAAAAAATATATAAAAAATAAAAAAAAACCATATGAGTTCGCTTATATATACATATTTATATGTACAATAAAGATATAATAAAAATTGAAGCACTAAAAAGTGACAAATATCCCAACTTTAAAAATAGCCATGAGCATAACGCTCAAATACAATAAAAGTTAAGAAAATACAGTGCAAATAAAAGTGCAAAAAGCTGTATTGAATACAAAAAAAAAATATTTATTAAATTTTTGTTTCTTTCAAAATTTCACTGAAAAGTGCAAATAATTTAGCCAATCGAGCACGTCTGACCTCATCTCGCCTTTTAGGTGTCAGCGCTAGATCGGTGGTGTTCGGCAAGCTACACACAAACAAACCATCTATACTGTTGTGTATTTCGTTGAGATCGCTCGCTACATATCCACACATACATATGTTTATACATACGTATGTATGTATATAGTATATAGCTCTATCTGTACGATCGGCTGCTATCTGTTTTTCGCCTTCAGCTAGCGCGTCGCTGACTAATTCTCATTTGCCTACGTACGAATGCGTCTATTTTTAGCGGCTTGTTTAAATTGTTTTTGTGTGAAGCGAAAAGATTGACTTCGAAATCAACCAAAATTTTTGTTTTTGAAATCGTGCTGCTTGTTTCCTTGGCGTCATATATACATACATACATACATACGTGTGTGGGTATTTGAAAACGCCGATTCCTGTTGTTGGAAGTGTTTTTTTTTTGCTGTTTTCTTTGTGTTTTCAATGGGTTTTGGCAAGAAAAGCGTTTATATAATATTTTTGACTCATTTAGTTGCATACAATTGGACATATGCAAATATTTTTGAGGAAAATAGCACGAAATCGGAGTGCGTTTTTGAACATTTAACATAAAGTTTGTAATGTTAGAAAATAAAAATATTAAAATTGCTTTCGAAAACACTACTTCTGATGTAAAACGGTTACAAGTGAAAAAAACTGTAAAATTGTAAATTTTGCAAAACTGAAAATACTTAAAAAAACATTGCTACTTTTTGGTTCTAATGAAGACGAACGGATCAATGACTTGAAACAAAAAATCTTTGCTTTCAAAAAAAGTAATTGTCAAAATTAAAATTTTTAAAACAGAGTGGTTTTAGTGGAAATAGATAATTCAATATTTCAACAATGTTTTTTGAAATATTTTTATTTTTGCAAAGTTTCAAATTTTTCATTTAATTATCTATTTATGTATATCAAAAAACAATTCTGTTTTAAAAATTTCAATTTCGATTTGTTTTTGAGAGCAAAGAAATTTTTTTCCTATTCATTTATCCATTTGTCTTCATCAAACCCAAAAAACGAAATTAAATTTATTTTTTTTTCTGAATTAAAAACCTACAACACATACATTTTTTGGTTTTTATATTTTGAAAAATTTCATTCTAAAATTAACACTTAATATTGCCATAATATTTTCGTGTCAAAGAAAAAAGGCGGATAATATTTAGTGGAAAGACATGATTGTCATTGCAAACTAATAATCTAAAGTGATTCAGTTTCTTGTTAGACTATCATTGATAATTTATCGCATTATTGCTTTACATGGCGTCATATCCGCTGTGGAGCTATGTGGGTTGCTGTTGTCTGTTTACCACAGTTACGGTGGGCAAGAGCCACTTTTACCACAAAATATTTCGAAAAAAATCTTTGTCAGATCTCAGTACTCGCATGTTGACGACAGAACCTTGCGCAAATTGGAAAAAAACAGTTATGTTATGTGTTTTAATAATAATAATATTTCTGTTTGTATAAATAAAAATAAATAAAAAATAATAATAAATATAAATCTTTGTAGTACGGAGAAAATATAAATTATTAATATTTAAAAAATTTGTGATATGAAAAATACTTAAATTTTTTCCATTTCATTGAAAAAATAAATATATTTGAATAAAATTAGATTTCAATTTGAATAAATGTCTGCTACTTCTAATGTACACACATAAGACATATTAAAATTTTAACAATGAACACAAAAAAAATTATAAAACAATAAAAATATGAAATATGTGCGAATGGTGACAAAAATATTTTTTAACTGAAAATTTTATGCATTAATATACTATTAAAAAATTTACAGGTCATGGCCAATCCGTAGCACTAAAGAAAAATATTTTAAAATAATATGAAATTTTTTTAATTTTCCAGTTAGTTTTTTTACGTTTAAAAAAGTTGTAAAAATAAAAAAAAATCAGAAAAACTTGATGCACGGTCTTGAATAGTTAATAAATATCTTCTATTATCAATATAATTACGTGAGTCATAATGAAAATTATAACAATAAATAATAATAGAAGAGTAAAAATTAAAAAGTGTGCGAATGGTGGCCATTATTAATTTAAAATTATATTGCTTAACAAAACTTTCAAAAAATTTCAGGCCAGATGCTAGTTCAAATCATCAAAAAATATATTTTGAATTTATTAAAATTGTTTAATTGCCAATATGTTTATTTATTTAAAATTAAGTGTTTGAAATAATAAAAAAAATGTACGATTTTTAATTCGAAGAAATTACTTCTACTCTTAATAATTAATGAATAAAATAATAACAAAAAAAAAAATAAATAAATAAAATGATGATGAATAGTGTTAAAAAACTTTATTAATTAAAAATCCTAAGAATTAAAAAACAACACGAAAATTTTATGGTCATAACATTAGTCCAAACTATAAAAAAAATAAATATTTTAGAAAATTTTGAATTTTTTAATTTTCTAATTAGGTTTTTTATATTTCAGTTTAAAGAAAATAAATAATTTGAAGAAGTTTCTTCTCCATTTATTAATTAATAAACAAAATAATAACAAAAAATAATAACAATAAAAAAATTAAGGAATGATGTTCAAAAACTTTATTAATTAAAAGGTGTTTCGAAATTTTTAATTTATCATTTAAATTTTTTTCCATTTTAGTTAATCAAAAAACAAAAAATAATTGAATATAAATTGTTAAAAATTAATTAAAAAAATTAATAACAACAAAAATAGTAATAATAAAAACTGGGACGAAAGCTGAGAATTAATTTAAAAATTTGAAATTAGTTAATACAAAAATTAACAATTATGACAAAATTTTAATGACTAAGTCCATTCCAAAAACTATATATTTGCATTAAAATAATAAATATCTTTCACTTTCGATGCAAGCAAAACATAATAAAAATAACAAAAACAAAAAAAGTTAAAAAAAATAGAATAAAAAAAATTAATAAGGCAAAGAAATGTTTACAATTTTGTTAATCAACAATACAAAAAAAAATAATAATAAAAAAAAAAGTTAAAAAATGTAAAGATATTGGCATATTAGATATACATACATATTTGTATGTACATAATATACTATTTTATATTTCCTCCTACAAATATAAAAAAAGATTCTTCTTATATTTTTATGTCATCAAATTCGAATTCAATTGAATTTAACGGTTTTGCGCTGATAGCGTGTGATCATACATTCAATGAAAAGTGATAATAAGACAGCTAAGTATATGCATACATACATATGTATGTATGTACAAATGTGTACAACGAAGTCTCTATGCAATAAATCGCATGTTTGGGCATAAAACGCTAGCAGGACTGCAAAAATTTCTATGAAGATACATACATAAAAACAAACATACACGCATGCATTTGTATAAGAACTCTTAAAAATTCTTATGATTTCATTTATTTGTATGTACTAAAACATACATGTATATGCATATACATTTTTTTTATAAATACTGTGTATAGTATACATACATATGTGCATGTGTGATAGTTTGCTTGCGAGCGCGGGCGAATTTATTTGTGAGTGTGTGTTGCGCGCCTTCATGCCCAGCATATTAATTTATTTCATATATAGTTTTTGACTTTATTATTGTTTGTGTATAAATTAATGAATGTTTCGTGTTTGTGCTCGTATGTATGTGTTGCGCAAAAGTAGGCGCTTTGTTGGCCATATGGTGTGTGCCCGTGGCTGCCAACCAGCCAGCCAGTCGGTTAGCTAGCCCGCAAATACGCTTCTAAGTGACTACCTTGCCACACAAAAACACATACAAATGTTTGTAAGCATATTTTTGTTGTGCAGCACGTACGTTCCTTACTGTGCGGCTTCTTGCAGATCACTACACACACACACACAATCAAATGTGTAAAGAATCTATTTTTTATTATTTCTAAATTGTTCAATTTAGCTGTTTTTCTTTTTATGATTAGTTCTTCTCCCAGCGTTCGCTGAATTGAATAATTAAACTTAAATTACCAATGAAAAAATTTCCGTGTATTTTATGTGGCAATCGATCGACGCGCGCTTGAGTTCGTGCATGTATGTTCGTGGGTATTATGGCCACTCGTGGAGTGTTTGGTGTGGTGAAAGTGCACACGCAATAAAAATGGTGCAATTCTCATAATGTGGAAATTTCAATTGCTAAATAAATTGTGTTTGTGTTTTTAATAAGTTTTTGATTTAGTGCAGCTGAGAGCTAGCAAATGGGTCATATGGAAGCTTTTCTAGGACATAACGAATGTTGCGAAACTCATAAAGTTTAATAGGAGTGTGAGAAGAAAGTAAAGGTTATTAAAAATTGTAAAATAAAGTTAAAAACAAATTAATCAATAAAAATAATTTTTTTATTATAAAAAAAGTTTTAAAAACTATAACGATAAAAATAAAAAAAACATTAATAATATTAAAAGAAATAATATATAAAATAATTTATTAAAAAAAATTCCTTTCACAAAAAACATATAAAAAAATATTTAGATAATTAAAAATATAAAATTAAAGAGAATTTAATTAATTAAAATAATTTTTTAATAAAAAAAAGTTTTAAAAACTATAACAATAAAATAAAAATTATAAATAATAATAAGAAATAAAGTAAAAAATAATTTATTAAAAGAAATTATTTTCATAAAAACTATATAAAGAGTATATACATATGTATGTACATACATACATAAAACAATAAAAAAAATAAAACGTATTTAGAAACTCAAAAATATTTTTAAACATTATAAATTAAATTTTTCATAAACTATTTTTTCTGTTCTTTATATAAAAAATATATTAAAAATATGTAAAAGATAAAAAATATTTAGAAAAATTTTGCTATTCTTTTTTTATATTCTATTTTTCGGTTTTTTTAATTTTTATTTTTATTTTTATTTTTATTAAAAATATATAAAAAAATGTCAAAAGAAATATGAAAAGTATTTAGAAAATATCTTTTTTTTATTTTATGATCATATATTTTGTTTTGATTTTTAAATAAAATTTTATGTACCTACTATTTATCTGTTTCTTTATTAAAAATATATAAAAAATGTTAAAAGAATAAAAAAATATAAAAATTAATTAGAAAAATAATAAATAAAAAGAGTTTAAATTAAATTTTACAATTAAATTCTCTAAATATTTTTTTAACCTTTTATATTATATACACGTACGCATAATTGAAAAAAAATAATTAAAAGGAAAAAATTATTAAAATAAATAAAAATTATTAAAATAAAAAAAAATATTAAAAAATATTTTATATTTAATTATGCTAGAAATATAATAACAATAATTGATTTAAAATTAAAAAACAGTAATAATAATAAAATTTAAAATTCTTAAATGTATTTATTTTAAGAATATTTTTTAAAAATATTTTATTTTAAAACATTTTGATACTATTTTAAGATAATAAAAAATATTTAAAAATATTCTTAAAATAAAAAACTAAATTTTAATATTTTTAAATTTTATTATTTTATTTTTTTATACAAAATTTTTAGAATTTAATTTTTTATCTAATAGTTAAATCTTTCAACAAATTCCTTAGATTGCAAAAAAAATGATTAAAAATATTATTGTATTGCCAATAATATTCTGCTTTCGTATCGCATTACTTATGTAATTTTAATATAGAAAAGAAAAGTCTCAAAAATTGGGAAAAAAATAAATAAAAAATTAAAAAAAAAATAAATAAAAATAAAAAAAGACAATTAGAAAATATTGTTAACAATTAGAAATATTTTTTTTAAATTAAGGATATGAAAAAATACACATTTTTGTTAATTCTTTTTGTTTAGAAAAAAATAAAAAAAAATAACAATTAGAAAATATTTTTTTTTGACAATTAGAATTTTTTTTTTAAATTAAGGATATTAAAAAATACACATTTTTGTTAATTATTTTTGTTTAGAAAGAATTAAAAAATAGTAATTAAATCGTTAATTTACATATAAAAGTTGCTGATTTTCATTAAATATTAATATTTTATTAAGTTCTGTTTTATTCATAAATATTCTCATCTCTGATTTCGTTTCTCATTACGTAATTTTAATATAGTCGATCACCTTCCTCTCAACAATAATTAATAACTGACACCTTTAGCGTTGTCAAGTGCATGACACATGTAGGCAAACTCCTACAAACAGTGCAAGTAAATAAATAAATATATTGACAATTGCAGCCACACTACTGCCACAACTCTTCGACGTTTATGTAAGAACAAACAAATACATACACACACAAATGTGATCTGGTATCTGCAACAGCTTCGTTTTGAGAATTTATTTTCATTCACAACACTCAATTGAAGGTCGTATTCCGCCTTTTTTAACCAAATAAACAAATCCAACACCTACGCGTGACACTCAGCAAACACACACACACACACACTCATACACAAGTATTTTAGTCGGAGGAGCATGTTCGTAAATAAAGCGATCAGTGCAAACGCACTGCTTGTTTATGCACACACACATACATATTTCCATTGACTGCGTGGCACGTAAGCAAACATTTTTACCAACCTAAATACATACATATGTGTGTGTAAGTATGTCGGTGCAATATTGCTTAAGTGCAATTGTAGAAGCATTAACGCATATGCAAATGCTCGCTTATGTAACTGGCTAAGCGTATGCATAATTGAAATGCCTCAACACCTTCGCACCTTCGCGCTGATTGCAATCAATTGCCGCACGAAGGAAGGGCAAGCACAATCTCGCATTGAACTCGATTCAAATGCAAAATATTAGACGATGTAGCTACCCGCTTGGAAATGGTAAACCCTTATGTTTTATAGATCTGTATAGAAGCTCTTAGGACCCAGACTGTAAGCAATTCTTTTCTCCTGTTTTTGTTGTTGTTGTAGCGGCAGTATTCTGGCGAGTTTACAGTCTTTTCCGGATAAAAAAATCATGTGAATGGTTCTTTTCTCCACGACTTATACGGTAAGCGATTTCGGTTGAGTCCACAGTATCATGCCTGTCGTTGCCTCTTTTCGCCAACTGTCGGTTTCAATCGGCGCTAACCAACTGAACGTACTCTGCATAAAGCCGCAAACTATTTTTTATCAGCTCGTCATTGTCATATGTGAATAGCTTTGCCGATAAATCATTGCTATTCATTTTCCTAAGACTTTGTTATGACATCTTAAGGCCAGGTAATGAAATGAAAATTCAATCGTTTTAAATGAGCGATCGTTTTCATCATCCTCTATAAAAAATTCAAACCACCTCTATTTACTATAGCCAATAAGTTATCTGTTAATAGTCGAAATATGCTCTGGACGTTAGTCACCATATCTCATTTCAGTCTTTGGCTCCGGTGAGGAAACATATTGTGAAATATTGTATGAATTTCGTACGCTCTTTCCATTGGCGAGTCCTTTTTGATTTCGATATGTCCATCCTCTCTTACTATATCTGGCTCGATCAGTTGTTTTTTTCAGACTCACTGAACTCGAAGAATTTTCCTTACAGTGGTACGAGGAGACACATGCCGAGCAATAGTCAAACATTGATTTGTTTTAACCCGTTATCCTTTGAGCCACGTGCGCATAATCGTTCGAGGCCAAGTTGTGTTCTCGGATTGTGCGTACATCTAGAACACTGCTGGCATACTTTTCATTTCTCATAACACTATACATTCTATTCAGGGCTTTTCTATCAGGAAACAGCCGAAAAATTTAGGTAATTTTTATGTTTTATGGAGGCTGTTGCAGCCCTTAACCATTTCGTCGAGTAGTCTAATTATGCCCTATGATGGTGGAGTCAATGGTTACCCGCTTTACACCCTCATGTTAAAGCAATCAAGCACGGTTTTGACACCGTGTTTATGAGTTCTATAAGTGTTATATATTTTTGAATTGCATCGTGGCATTATTGTATCATGATTTAATTTTATTGCGTCAGTATAAATGTATCTCATGTTTTGACGTAAAATTTATTTCCATTCGTTTTAAATGCAATAGTCTCCGAAACTAGTAGATGGATGACAGATAATAAAACGCTAACAATAATTATGACGATCACAATGCTGAAAACACAATTAACATTTTTCACCTCAGGCAATGGGAACTGGTATTGATGCAAAATACAGGTTTTAACAAATTCTAGAAATGCAAAATTCTAGAAAGGCAAAATTATAGAAAGGCAATACAAAGGTTTATCCGCCATTCATTCATTTTTGCTTAACTTCATAAAAAAGTGTCGATTAATTATAAAGACATTATTGCTAGAATCATGAAAGGATTCTCACAGATTTATGATAGCATGCCTAGAATATATGGTTGCGGAAATGTAATTTTCAGTATAGGTATAAGTTAACAGTTACAAGGGTTTTCTATGAGTTAAGTATGCAACTTGTAAGATAAATCTACTGGGAGATGAAAAGTAGCTGAGAGAAATAACTAACTTTTTGAATATGGGAAGAAATAAGAGTTTACCTTTTTATTAGAATGATACTTTACTTATTTTGATTTATTGCAGAGCAAGTCTTTTGAAATTTACTATTTAAATTAATTTATTTATGAAAACTTACGCATGGACTAAATGCCTCTCAAATTCTGAATCTGTCTCTGATTCTGAAAAAATGTTGTATTTAGAAAACACTTATGATTTCTTTTTAACAATAGAGATAGTTAAACTGTGGTATGACACCAAAATGAATACTTAAGTATGTGAAGGGTTTTTCAATAGAAACGCCACACTTTTTCCCGCTCTTTTGATATTTCTCTTCAGTAAGGCTAACCATTTTATCACGAAAAAATATACGATCCAACAACGAGTCGAAATTATTACAATATACCACCGAAATTCGGAGTCAGTAGCCTCAACTTTGAGATCTGTATGAGTTTCAAATCTGACAAAAGTCTTATAAAGGTAGGAAAAATTGAGATTTCATTGCTTAGATAAAGGTGATTAAACTAACTTTCTCAGAAATAATTTTCCGGTATAATTTTATTTGTGATCATTTCAGATGTGAATATATTTTAATAAATTTTCATAAATTTTCGGGCAAGATCAGAACATAGTCATTATACGAAAGACATAATCCATTATTTGACATGACCATTTTTAAAGACTGTTGAATGATGGTGGGTCAAAATCACCGAAAGATGGTTAAATATCACTGGCCATTAGGGCCTCCTTGCCTTTGATGGCAATTCTTTCAAGTAAAAACGAAATATAGTTATAGATATAATTGCCGTTTATGAAGAAGCAATATGCTAACATGATATTCGAACACGATTTTTCTTCTACAAAACAATCTTCATCAATAAAATTTTGAACTTTTGAGTTCCAGAGTATTTTTGACAGTTTCTTTTGTTTTTACTGTTAAGTTTTATGAAAAAAATTTGAATATAAAATAACACTCAAGCACCAGTCTAAGCTCAAGCAATTTTATAAAAAGTCTTGACAGTTGACAGGAGCAGTGTTGCATTCGCTGATTCCTGAAACTAGCCAGTTATAATTTTATAAATTTGTTTTGTGGAATTCTGTAACAATTTAATAAGATTTCTCAACTTTTTTAGCGCCAGCACAACAATTACATAATTTTCAAGCTGTTTACGAAGATTTCTCATTTTTTTAAAGTTTCTTCTCTTGTATTTCGCCGAAGATACACGCGAAGTATATCTTATCTTGTTATTTATTAGATGAAAAGAAGGGCACGAAGCAAATATTTAGTTAGTAAAAAATGTTGAGAATTTAGCAGAAAAGCATAAGTAATTAGTAACAGCGAGTTGGTGAAGTATACACCAGTAAAGTATATATGTATATATAAGTAAAGTATATATTTATAGATCTACAGTACATACTTAAAATCTGTTGTGCAATCATGCTCATTTGCTTGTCGCTTATATATTTTGTACAATCTGTAACTTCGTTGTAGAACGTTATGTTGACCTTCCTTTAAGAGCATTTTGCTTTTGCTTAATTTTCTTTAGTTTACTGTTGTCTCAGTGGAGAAAAAGGTAAAAAATATGCAAAACATAATAAAATGAGTTAATGTTTTTCTCAGTTGACTAGTTGGCAACTATTTGTGTGCCAATAATCACAGTCGCAAACGTTCGCATAGCCAGCAGCAGTAGTAGCAAAAACAACAATAGCAATAACAACGAAGTTAACTACTCAACCTCCACCTCAATGAGCAATGAACGTAACACATGACAACTCGGCGAGTTTCGCGTGTGGCAGGGAGATCTCGTTGAAGTTATTGCTTTCATATTGCCATTTAAATACCCTCAGACACATACACATACATACATAAGTATGTACTATATATAGACGTAGATATGCAAGTGCCTTATGTAGTTGCTGTAGGGCGGCAGACTGGCTTTTATCTTTTTTAGCTAGAAGAATTTTAAAAGTTTTGTACAAATTTGTTGAAAGTACATATACATACATACATAGTTTCCATATTTTCGGTTCAAGACGAATTGCCAACACCCAAAATGAGCGAAAATGAAAGTTCAATGCATTCGTGGTAGAAAGCACACGTTTTTGGGGTCAATAGTGCATGCGAGTACATATTTATAAAATATTTTATTTTTATGAAACGCTTGGAAGCCTTTTTGGAAGGCTAGAAGCGTGGGAGTGCGCAGAGTAGGTGAAAATGTAAATTTTTTATGCTAATACATGGAAGATACAAAAAAAAGTATACTTGAATTTGAATACAGTGACTTAAAATTTTTTTTGTATGAAAGTGAAGTGAACAACTTCTACGGAAATTACACCGTTGCTCTATTATCTGGAGCCGTGTCAAATTTATCATCAAATGAAAAAGCGCTCGATTTTGATCGTTCCGTTTGTATGACAGCCATATTCTATAGTGGTCCGATATTGACAGTTTCAAAAAAAGCAGCTTCTTGGAAAAAAAAAAATATGTGTGAAAAATATCAAGACGATATCTCAAGAACTGAGGGACTAGTTCGCGTTTATATTGACCGACGGACAGACAAACAGTCATAGCCAAATCGAAATATATGTATGTACATATATAGTTTATAGCGCTCCCGACGTTTCCTTGTGGGTGTTACGAGCTTTGTGGCAAACTTGATGTACCCTTTTCAGAGAATAAAAACACTAATGGATGGTTGGCAGCCCTATTAGTTTATGTTGACGAATGAAAAAAAAATTAATTTGAAGAGCATGTGGCAACCCTGGCATTAGATTTTATTATACAATTTTTATAAATAGTATTATTTTGATATCAATATTGGTTTAAAAATATTAAATTTATTTCAGACTGTAGCTTTTATTTACTAGTTTACAAACTTAAACTCTATGCGAAAGGCAAAACTGTTAGAAAATTTCCAAAAACGGGGTCTGGTTTTTAACTTTTTAACTCCTAAATCTTCGCTTTTATAGCACCAAAAATAAACAAAAATCACAAAAAAATATCACCAGGTAGCTTTTGAAACCTTCTAAAAACCCGTAGCTCTTCCTAGCCTACCAAAAAGTTTGCCTACAAACAAACAAAATATATACTATTTTTCCTCCGTGAATATGCACTTGTGCGCCAAGCCAAATTAAGCAGCCAATTCCTTAGCACAATTCCCGTTTTGTTCACGCCATACATTTAGCACCTCATTTTCACCGCCTTACGGACTATCAATTAGGCGGCTCATATGCAGCTAACTATGGTTTGGCCCCTCTCGCTTACCAACTACTCAGCCGTGCGCTTTATTTCTTAATTTCATGCATTTCGGTGTAACTGCCTTTGAGTTATCAGTTTGAAGATTCGAACTTCGTAGGTGCATGCAATTAGTGACATTGTGCCACTTGTGGCAACAAGTGAGCCTCCAAAAGCGCCGAGTGAAATTCAAGACAATGCGAGCTAGACTCTGTATTACGTGTGGAGCTGCGGTGTTTTTATGGGCAAATGTTGATATGTCTGCATATACACGAGCATAGGTATCTACATATGTATGTACATATGTGTTTGTATGTATATCATATACAAATAAAGTGGTAAACGACAATTGAAACCCCACTTCAGCTCAATTGGTAGCTGTAGCTTAAAGAAAAATGAAATTTAAATTTAAGCGACAGCAAGCCGATATGTTTGTATGGCTTTATGCATACATATACATATATTTTATGACTTCATATATACGTATATGTATGTAAATATGTACGTGTGTAAATATGTACGAATATCTGTAAATATGTACGAAGTTTTGTAGTTACTACTGTGCGCAACAACAGTAGCCCAAAAAAGCGCTCAAGAGAAATGTGTAAAGTTTTATTTTATTGAAAACTTCCGCATTAGCGACAACAACAGCAATAACAAAAAGAATAATAAAAAAGCAAAATAGACAAAAAATTACTTGTGCGCGTTTGAGTTGTTGTCTTAATTCTTTGGCAACATTTCGCGTATGATCAAATTTGACCCGGACTGGTCCTTATAGTCGATAAAATTTTTTTCTAGAAATTTTTTTGTCTTGTTTTATGTTTGGCCTCCATAGTGTGTGTTTGTGTTGTTGTCTTAATTGTTTGGCAACATTCAGCGTATGATCAATTTTGACCCGAACTGAACCATATAATCGATAAAATTGTTTTCATAGGTTGCCACATATTTTTTACCTGTGTGTTTGTGTTGTTGTTTTAATTTCTTGACAAAATTTAGCGTGTGATCAAATTTGACCCGGACTGGACCATAAAATCGATACAATTTTTCATAGAAAAATTTTTTCTTGTTTTATTTGATTTTCATAGTGTTTGTTTGAGTTGTTGTCTTAATCGTTTGGCAACATTTAGCATATGATCAAATTTGACCCGGACTGGAACATATAATCAGAAAAATGTTGTTCCTAGATTGGTAGATGTTTTTACGTTCGTGTGAACTTTGGTCTCCATAGTGTGTGTTTGTTAGCTGTTTATTGATTACGGGAAAAGTTTGTCGGATGATTTTTACCATAGGGAAAATTTTGAACGTGCTTGCTGGAAAGGTTAGGCTTTCAATGGGAACGGGGTTACGGGATCGTTGCCAAATTGTTTTATAGAGTCAATTTTTTGACGAACAAAATTATTTGAGCATCGCAAAGAATACAGTGAAGGTCGTAAAGTCGACCTTCGACTTTCTTGCCTCATGCGAGTCGCCATCCATCTCTAGTAATGACGATAACAACCAGTTCTTGAAGATAATGGTGTTGATATCAGAAAGTTATCATACGGTCTCAACATCTTTTATGATTCCACTCAACAATTTTTTTCTAATGTTTTGGGTATGAAACGTGTCAAATGTTAGACTCGTACCAAAAGACCTGAATCTTTGGCAAAAACGACGTCGAGTAGAGAACGCAAAAGAAATTAAGAACATTATTACTGATGTTAAGACGTGGTTTTATGAATGTGATGTCGAAACTTTTCAACAATCTAGCGTTTCAAAAATGAGTCGAAACTGAAAAAATCCACTGAATGCCATCATAGTCGAGGCTTATTACAGTTGAATGGAAAACTGGATTAAGTGTTTGTATATATACATATATGTATATATTGACACAAGAGCCTATTTTGGAAACTATGATACAGATTTACAATAAAACCCGTCAAAATATACGTATATTTTTTTGACAGTCCGGGTCAATTTTGATCATATGCTATTCTACAACATTTATGCTAATTATGCATATGTACAAATTAGAAGTGCTTCTAAACTAAATTATTTGTATTTATTTACATATATGATGAATATAAATATTATATAAGTTTGTATCTGTGTGTTTGCATACAACTCTGTGTCGTGTATTTTTATGGCTTGGCATTGAAAATCAATTCTGCTCATTTCTCGCAATGCTCTACAACATTTGCGCCACCGAGCAACATACGTACACATATACAAACATAAAATTATATATACTTATATATATTATACATATATATGTATGTATGTTTATATGTAGTTTTGTTGTTGCTTTTCGCAGCAGCATTAATTGATTGTTATTGCCTGTATTTGCAGCTTTTAGTACGTCTTTTTCTATTTTCCTTGTATTTGTAGTCATAAATACATATCTAGATACATTTCAATGTTTTTTGTTAAGTCAGCACGCAGCATTGTTTTCCAAAATTGTAACGAAAATCATTAAGTCATAAGTATGTGTGCTTGTACATGTGTATGTGTTCACAAAAGATCGTGAAATTTTATATTTTCGTCAGTGGGCGCCTCCATTTCATTTACAAACATACATATGTACATATGTTCGTACTTATTTATATACGTTTGTATGTATATATTTTGGCTGTCTATAAATTGGTTTCTTGATCTTGTTTTCTGCCATTCGCTATTCTTCACATTCTACACATAAAATAAATAATGTACATGCATATGTATGAGCTTCATTGCCTTCTGTCAGCGCGTGTTACGTCAGCGATATTTGCTTTTTATGGTTTTTTGCGCTTGCGTATCTCTGAGACAATTGCAGAAAACAACGGTGACAGGTCCACTAGCAGATAAACTGGAAATTGTAATGACAACTTTAACTTGCCGTTTTTGCGCGAACTCATTGTGTATTTTTCGATTTTTTTGTTGTTTGATTTATAATTTTTTACGTTTTTAAATGTTTTTTTTTTGGCTGAACTCATTACGCGTCAAGGTTATAATCGCGACATTTTAGCGCCACCGCTAATAAATTCGGTTTGTGGTTGTAGAGTTATTTTTGAGTTGTATAAATATTTTTTTGTAATTGAAGAAAAAAAATATATAGATATGTACATATATATGTATGTATGCCAATAAAAATTTTAATTGGCATAAACAAATTCTTGATTTATTAGAAAATTATTAATAAAAATTCAAAATAAATAAATTAAAAATTATTAGTATTAAAATTTTTTTGAATTTACATATATGTATAAAGGGTGATCCATTTCGCGGTTCTCTACTTTTTTAAAGAAAAAACACAAACTTAAAATTTAATGGGGAATGTTTATTATAATTCGAAAGAACATTCATTGGCATTTATTTTTTGAAGATTATCACTTTTAAATGTTGGGCGCGGCTACGTCTCAGATGGTTCATCCTTTGAGCCCAATTTTCGATGACTCGTTCGAGCATGTCGAGTGGTTCGCCAGTGACATGCGTGATGTTCTGTTCCAAGGCCTGAATCGAAGCGGCATTGTCCGCATATAATTTAGACTTTACATATACCCACAGGAAAAATTCTAACGGAGTGATATCACAAGATCTTGGTGGCCGATCGACTGGCCTAAAACGTGAAATTATCTGTTCACCGAAGTGTTCTCTCAATAAATCCATTGATTAGTGCGATGTGTGGGAAGTGGAAACCAAATGTCCCCGAGATCACGATCTTCAATTTCAGGCATAAAATAATTAGTCGGTTATCATGGCGCGATAAAGGTTGCCATTGTGGGTTATTTTCTTATCGGCATCATTTTTGAAGAAATATGGACCGATGATTCTACCGGCTCGCAAACCACATCAATCTGTTGTTTTTTCTGGATGAAATGGCAGCTCTTGAATCTCTTCATGTTGTCCTTTGTACCAAATGAGGCAATTTTGCTTGTTTACATACCCATTGAACCACAAATCGGCTTCATCGCTGTACAAAATTTAGCTTGAAAACGTCGGCGGATCTTCTTGGACCTTTTCAAGAGCCCATAGAGCAAAGCGATGTCGATTGGGAAGGTTGAGCGGCTTCAGTTCTTGCACAAGCTGTATTTTGTATGCTTTCAATTCAAGATCTTGACGTAAAATGCGCTAAGTCGTTCTATACGTCAGTCCGAGTTGCTGCGAAGGTCTTCGTGTACACTCTCAGCTAGGGCTGCTATATTTTCTTCACTGCGTTCTGGACGTGGTCTATCCGGTCGAATTTTATTCAATAACGAATGCTGGGTCTCCAGATCGGTGATGGTGTTGCGAATAGTACACTATGTTTACCATAAGTAGTGTGAAGCGCGTGAAATACATTCTTTACGGAATGTGGATTTTCGTACAGAATAAAGGTTTTCTTTTGGTTTGTCTTTTACTCATTTAAAATTTCAGATATCAAACATATGCATAATTTGGCTGGAGTTTGGAGATTAAAATCACTATTTTTTTACAGATGCACCGTTATTTACGCTTTTACTATGCTGTACTCAATTTGAAGTTGTTTGTTTTACAAATTAACCACGGTGAACTCTTTAAAAATAACCAATTTTTTGTTGTATCCTTTTCAGTTGCTTTAGAAGCAGATGGGACTAATGGTCATACATCTCATGAGAAGTTCAGGCAGAATCCAAATTTTATTAAAAATAAATAAAAAATTGAAAAAACTACCTTAAAGTCCCTCCGCTCTTTTTATCATAAACTTTATAAAAAACACTACAATATTCTCAAAATGTGGAAAATCATTTCTTGAAAACTTGTTTCTGATGTTTTTTTGTTTTTGTAAGATGAAAAACAATCAGAAATATTAAAAAAAGAAGGACTCCTTTTGTGGTTCCGCTTAAAATATTTTTCCTTCTCTAAGAAACAAAAAAAAATTCATTCAAAAATCTTTTGATGCGATAAAATAAAATAAAATAAAATAAAATGAAATGACATAAAAAAAATAAAAAAAAAATTAAAAAAAATAAATAAATAAAAAATAAAATAAAATAAAGTTCTAAATTTAATAATAAAGTAATTTGAAAATATAAAAAATTAAATAACGTATTTTTTTATTAAAAAAGAAAGTGTGTGATATAATAAAAATTAAGGAAATAAGAAAAAGGAAAACACCAACTAAGCTTAAAATTACGTATAATGTTATCGGCATGTTCTTTAACTAAGAGACACAAATAATTTAAGTGAAACAATTTGAAACTCTAAAAACAAAAATACAAAAACAAAATCAAATGGTGTTAAAAGGAAATATTGTGATATAAACATATTAGTTCAGACATTAAAAAGAGTATAAAGAGAGAATTTATTTTATAAGATTTACAAAACAACCTTTGAAAACTCAAAATTAAATAAAACTTAGTACGAATTAAAGTGCCATAAAAGAGTTTAACAAAAAACTCACAAAAAAAGAAATATTTTATTAAAAGAAAAACAGCGCCTAATTAATTTTCACTTTCAATTTTCTAACAGTGCAGCTTCTTCCACGACATTAAATCTGATCAAAATCGACGCTAATGACACCAAAGCAAGTAATCTAAAAGTTTCCCCTAAAAATACACTGCCTTAAAGGTGTTACAAGTGCTAGAAGATAAAAATCCTAAACCAAATTAAGAAAATAAGAGGGAAAACAACAACAACAATACCATCAACAGCACACAAAATGCAACTGAGTACAACGAAACGGCAAAGAGAGCGGCACTTGCCGCCCAACAACAGCAAAAACAACACAACAACCTCCAACAGCAGCGCCCACGCATGCAGCTATAACAACAACAACAATAGCAGTGTCAGCAGCATCACAAAGCTTCACAGCAGTCGAGTGCCGCTGCTGCTGCTGCTGGTGCTCCTGCTGGCGTGCAGCAGTCACGGCTACAACATCGATCTGCCCAGCTATGTGACGCACGTGCGCGAACCGAATACAATGTTCGGTTTCAGCATCGCGCTGCATAAAGGCGCTAGCGGATATGCACAATCGAATTCGTAAGTATTTGGAATGAAGTGCGGAAGTGTGACGATGAAGTGGAAAAAAAACATAATTTTTTGTGAAATAACGAGATACTAAAATCAAAATTATATGCATATGTAATTATGTATATGTGTCGTTTGCTGCAACTGCAGCGATTGCATATTTTATCGCCCATAATTCATTTATGTATGCAGTGAATGAAATGTATTTGTTGTTTTAGTAAAGCCCCAGTGACAGCGAATAACTGTGAAATATGCAGCATTTATGATACTCATTTCGTTTTTATGAGCTCTTATTTGATTTGACAGCACCGTTAATTCGGCGTAAATATTTTGCATTCGGTGATATAATCCTTAAAGCCTCGTGCTTCTTTTGGACAACTGAGGAGGAAAAACTCTAGGAAAAATTTAAAAGACTCACTTGAATACGATTTTCAGAGTTTAATATTTGTAGTTTTATTGATATCTTTTTTGCATTTAGTGTGGCTTCCAAGCAAGTTTTACTGTTATGGTTAGTAGTGTTCACAGTCAGACATATTGAAATCCCTTTAAGATGGGGTAGGAGCAAAAGAATTGCTGCAATGACTGAAAAATGTACTTGATTTTTTTTTTTGAGGTAATTAAAAACGTCGCAATTTATTCCTTAATCCCAAAATTGAAAGAAAAAGGTCGTGTCTACAGGGTTTGTAAGAAAAGTAATAGAACTGAGTCGATTTGAAAAAATTTATTCAACCAATCGTTAGAATTCTTTGAAAACTTTCAAAATAGGCTTCTTCTGTCGTATTAAAGGTGCCACGGGAGCCATTCTCCGGAATAGCTTTGAGAGTCAAGGTGCATGCTGCTTGGATCCCCTCTGTCGTCTCAAAATTCTTGCCTTTCTTCGGCCTTTTCAGACAAGAAAAAACAAAAAAAAAGTCCGGGGGCCACATCTGGGCTGTAGCGCGACTGCGGCAGCGTTGGGATGCTGGCTTTGGTTAGGTAGCTGTTCCCAAAAGTCGGTATGAGCCGGGGCGTTTTCGTGGTACAACTTCCAATCGGCTGCGATGTCTTGTCGGACCCAATTGACCCTGCGTTTGAGTCTCTTGAGGACGTAAAACTTGGCATCGACGGTTTGCCCAGGGGGAACAAATTCATGGTGGACGTTGCCTCCGATGTCAAAAAAGACAATGAGCATCGTTTTCACTTTGGATTTGCTCATTCTTCTCTTTTTTTGGGGAGGAGATGCCGAAACACACCACTTATTGCTAAAGCAACATCTGGGTAAGCCTGATTGATCATATCAAACGTATCTGCCGCAGATATACCGAGTTTCACAAATTTAATTGCGTACCTCTTCTCTTACGAATGCTTCATTTTCGGCTTGAACCACTCACAGAAACATGTCGCGCGGAAATGTTTGTCCTGACACTCCAGGTGCTTGGAGACAACTGGCCAGCCGCTCTTTCGTTAGCTTGGAACGCCCTCTACCGAATCCAGTCGGTGCCCGTACGTTCCGAAGTACAGTCGCGGCGGAAGAAAATCAATCTTATTACTTTCCGGACAAATCCTATATGTTGCCTATGAAAGTTTCCCTAAAATCTTGCCAATGTTGGCCTAAGGTTTCCTAACTTCTTTAGCTCTAAATTATACGCTTATAACTTATAACTTAGAGTTCGCAGAATTAGTTTTGAAAGCTTTCTTTTATTAGTCGATAAAATATATTCAGTGGAACTCTTTCAAAATAAATAACTTTTGAGAGATCTGATCCAACTTGGCCCAACAAAACAAAAAACTACACATCAGGTATTTTAATATAAATCTTTATTATTGCCTTCAACCTTGTTGTAAGCCTCGGCTGGTATCTCCTTCAAGGCCGTCCGTGAATTTTGGTAATTTTTTAATCCGGCTAACTTTTGGAGGTTCACTAAATTTTTAATCAGTTTCGATGTCATAAATCCACGTCTCGTCAACAGTAATGATTCTAGCAGTGACACTTTTTATAACCAGGACATAAACCAAAAGGTGTTGCATACCCAAGACATTAATCAAAATGTGTTGAGTCGATCGTTAAAAGAGTCCTCCGAGCAATGAGTGGCTGGAGTAACTTGAAATAACACCATATCTGCGAAATATCTGATCTTTCGAAGTCAATCTACATACTCCCAAAACAGATAATCTAATCGACAATAATATAAATGGATGTCATGAGAGGGATAAACTATATATGTAGGTATATTCTTCAACTTTACCGAAGTTTAGCTCATACATTTCATTCTTAAAGACAGTCTAAACGAATTAGTGAGAGCATCTCAAAAACTCATTGTCTTCGAAAAGCAAATCACTTAGACAATAAATAAATAATAAATACCGCTTTAGATTATCTCACTATGCTGGGTACGCTTCTCACATTCGAGAGATAAACCGGCAGACACACACTCGCACATTTATACATGGTATCAACAGCTTAGCGCACTATGGTCATAGAATAGAAACCGATAACCTTTGAGCTGCATCAAAGATATCGCAGACTCCTCGCCGCTTCGGAAGAACAATCTCCCAGCAACGCTATCATCCGAAGTACACATGTATGGAGATTATGCCTGTGTGTGAGCTTAAGCGTTGATAAGTTCAGCTCGATGATGTAAAGAACAAAAGCCATTCAATGTGATCTTGCAGTTTGAGATTGGCACAAACACACCCATGAAATATTCTCGAGATATTGTAAATTAACTGTTGTTTAAATGCTTAAACCTTGCATTTACATACTTTTGTGCGATAGTTTGAGTGAGGAGTATATTGATGCTATCACCGTTGATTGTTTTTTAGCGTTGTTTGGAAAGACAAAACATAAGTTGAATGAAAAAATAGTTGCAAATTAGAATACTTGATGCCTTTTATACAAACTATGCATACAAAACCAACTGCCTCTCGAGCAAATTGCTTTAAATTCGCGATTTATTGCAGTTTTATGAGCCACGCCACATCTTGTGTTTATGCCTCGTTTGAGACCAGCTCCAACATTGATTTTATACTTTATTTCATTTTTTATTTATTTTTCTCACACCCCACATGGCATTCGATTCACACTCTCATATAGTTTTGATGGGAAAATTTACGATTTGGCACAGTAACGCCACTTTGTAGGCCTTTGTATGACCTTCGTTCTTCTTTTGTTGCCACAGCTTCCTATTGAGCTTTGAGCTATACCGTTATAGTGTTGAAATCAATTTCGAAATAATGATTTACGAGTGTTCGTATTGAACTCTGTTTGTAAATGAAATTGGTGATAGAAATATGTGCTACAGATAGAAGCGAGGTTAGAGGATATTCTCTTCAATTGAGTGGAATTGGCATGGTTACCAAGCATCACTGAGGTGGTTAAATGTTTGATTGTAGTTTAAAAAAAATCGAGAAATAAAACGAAAATGAAAAACTGCTTTATTCATATGCATTGTTGTTTTCTATAGTGTTTAAGCTTGCTTAGGCGACAGTTTAAGTTTTGTACTATAAAGAGATCTCTATTGGAATCAAATGTTTCAAATGTGGTCTGAACTTTATTGCTTAAACTGTTAGATCTTAGGTTCCATTTTTCATTAAGCGACTATACTCTCACTTAAACTATCTGATTACAAAATATTGTGTTCACAGAACTTACTGGTATTTAGTACCATATCTTTAGAATAAATCCATATGAAGCAGTTGGCAATCCATTGATCTATCTATGTAGATCTATAGATCTTGACTACAACTATGGATGCTTTTGAAAACCAGAAAACAGTTGAAAGAGCCGTCTGTCGTGGGACCTAATGCATGCATCAAATCATCCCTGAAGCATCAGTGATCCACAGAGAAATATCTATTCAGAATAAAACCCAAATCCACGAAATTAAACGAAATTTGAAAAATTAAAGAAAAGATCTCAATGTAAATGTTAAGAGCCAGTACTATGTCCATCAAACTGGAACTGGATTTTGGAAGAAAAATTGTTAAATAATTATACTTCTACTGTCTCTGAGTTTGTTTATTTGTGAGTGATGGAAACTAGATAGGTATGCTCAAGTCAATCGCTTGGGAAGTTTCTTTGACTGTGGTGGATGGTTTTTACGAACAGAGGTTATTGGAAGACTTTAACTCTTACGGAGGACGTTATTGCCTTGAAATATGTCTTGTCGAATGAAACAATTTTTTTCTGCAAGGACTTGATTCCGATCGTTCAGTTTGTATGGCAGCTATAATGATCTGATATCGGCAGTTCCGACAAATGGGCAGCTAGATAGATAGATAGAAATTATTTGAGGTTTTGTACTGTGACCTATGGTCCAATGTGCCCTCTGCAATATCAATTTGGTCACAAAACTCCAGCACTCTGAACAATTCCAGTAGCTTGCTGGGCGCGTTGGAGGTGATGTGATCCCTGTCCAGGTGAATGGATCCAAGAGCCTTGAAACTGTTTCTATACATTGCTAGGCAATCTAGAATCAGATGCTCTGGAGTTGCCGGTTCCATGTCGCAATGGGCAGCTTTTTAGTGGAAAAAAACATGTGCAAAATTTCAGATTGATATCTCAAAAATTGAAAAGCGTATATACAGTAAAGATGGAAAGGTTAGCATGGCTAAATTACCTCAACTCGTCTAACTGATCATTTAGATATATATTTTATAAGGTCTCCGTGGCAAATTTAATAGTATACTCTGTTCAGGGTATAATAATTTAAAATTTCAATGCAAATGCGGTGTTTAGAATATTAGAATACGACGGAGTTAGAAAAAAAAATCTAAATTTTTTCACATTGGCTTATATAATATGTGACCTGGTCTACGAAAAGGGAGCTAACGTGCGAAAACTGGTTAAAAACTAGTTAAAAATAAACAACTCGTTTCGTCAGTTTCTCGTTATCTCATTAATTGATTAATTTTTTGACACCTAAGCCCCCTTTCTGTAGACCAGGTCACATATATTAAAAAATATCCCGCTAATGGATTTTTAAAAAATCTCACCGCTCTCAAGTTCTAAACAGTCGATTAACTTTTATGTATAAATGTCTCTCTATCATACGAGGAAGATAGGTAGGTAGAGTGACTATCGAACGCTGCACCAGGGCCTTTAGAAGGTGAACAAAAATAGAAAATTTTTGAATTTTCAAAAAAAATTTTTGAAAAAATACAACTTTATTTTTGAGTATATTTCGAATAATTGATAAAAATGTATTACAAATAACTGCATCTCAAGGGAACTGTTCCTCTCGTAAGAGAAACCAATTTCAGGCTCTGGTGTTACATTTCAAAGGCATACATACATATAAGTATATAATTCTGTATATGCCTGTATTTCCCTGAAAATTATGCACCAGATTTTTGTTATAAAAATATTTTTGTTTATAATTCTTGGTAAGTAGGTAAATTACATAGCTTTCCATCAGCACCCAACACACATGCACTAAACATATTTAAGCACAAATTATCCAAAAACTACAAGTAATAGCAACACAGATAAATTTACATTCACTAAAAGCTTTTAACTGCATATTTTCCCTTTGAGAAAAGTAAATAAAGCCACACAGTGCTGCCCTTTTCCTCACTGCAACAGGCGCGTTGAGTGCATTTTACCCACTAAATAAAAGCAATTTGCAGTCGGCTTGCAGGAACAACAACAACAACAACAGCGGCATACAGAGTAAACACAATGTGAAAACAAAGGCCGAGTGAAAAACACATTTTCTTATTACCACATTTGGGCCAAAAAGTACACAACTAATTTGTTTATATTAGCGCTGGGAAGCTGCTGCAAGCTTATTCATACGCATGCATGTGTGTGTGTGTGTGTGAGTGTGCGGCATTAGGGTAATTTAGCTGAAAATAGCATCAACTATACACAATAAATGAGGTGTTGCATGCAGCGGGTGGCAGGGGTAAGGTTGCCGCTGGTAAAAGTTTAAAAGTGACGGAATTTCTTATAGAAGTGTGCATGTGCGTGTGTGTGTCTATAAATCACATGATTGTTCAACTGATTACACAGCGTGCAAATATTCACACATTCCGAATCTGGCAGTTTCAGCGCAGCGAAATTTATCCGCTGCTGAGCTGTAAATACCTAATTTATCTATGCAAAGCAAAAACAACAAGAGTAATAATGGAGAGGAGGCAGATTAGAATAACTACACTGACAGACTTGTGCGCTTGGGTTGTGTTGTGTCTTTAAGCGTGTATGTTATCTTCTCAATGCTCTAAAGTGATTTTAATTGTTTCGCTGAAGTGCTATCTTTTTGTGCGGCAATCAGCGTTTGACGCATTCTAATTTCATTTCGTTGACAACAGATGAGAATGAGTGCGCAAACAAATAATTGCCCCTCCGAGGAGTGCCTGTAAAGGCACGAGCATGCAGGCGGATACTAGGGTAAGCAGGTTTCTTGGGGGTAAGAATGTATATACTACACAGACATGCAGATATTATCCAATGCAATTAATTTTCGAAGAGAAAGTTACAAAAAACTGAAAAAGAGCTTCTCGGAAACTTTTTAATTTTTTCTATATTCTAATATTTGAACAAGTTTTGATTTGTATATCGTATCGGGGTAGCATGGATGATGCACCTAGCAAAATTTTATTCCCTTTATGAAAAAGTTTAAGTATCCAGTAATGAAACTCACCTCCAAAACCTCATTATTAAAACAAAGATAAGATAGAATTGGCAGAATATAGAGCATGCGCACTTCACGTGACTGCTACTTCTTTGGACCAAAAAATCAATAGATTTGGAAGAAAAAATCAAATCTTCGCGATAAATGTCATCAAAGTACTTATTAAAATTAAAGATCTCGGTGGCACCGCTGCCGCAAAGGGAAGACATGGGTCAAAGCTTGGAAGTTGGTGGATGGATTTACTGTCGGGAGCTCTCTAGCAACTCCAATTTCATGGTTCCTGACTATTGCAGTGCCTTCCAAGCCGAGGTTGCATCCATTAAGGTAGCACCAGATGTGCTGCTCCGGAGTGCAGCCTCCTTTAGATGAGTGACCAATCACTTAGATAGCAAAGCGACGATCATAGCCTTGAACTCATTTACATATCAGGGTTGGTCGAGGAGTGCCTAACGCCGCTTTCAGTAGTATCGAGTGTCTTTGTGATGAGACTGGTATGGGTGCCGAGCCATAGCGGAATTTCAGGAAATTGTAAAGTTAATGAGCTAGCAAGGAAAGGCACCCTAGAACCGCTATCGGTAGAATGGGAACAGATTGGTGCTCCCGTTTCCCCTTGTGTTCTAATACTAGAAAGCTTGGCTTCGCGGAAACTTGGCCAGCGCTGGGCCATCATCTGTACTTGCTCTTTCGCAAAAGCCTTTTGGCTCAAGATGGCAAGAGATCTAGTGATTTCTTTGGCCTTAGTATTAAGGCTTGCCTCTCCCTAGCTGTGGGGCCATTGCCCTATTGGCGTCCATGCTGTAAGGTATGGACTCTTACCAGACGCTGTTTGCAGAAGCTGTTTGGAACAAGATGAGGTGGAAACGTCTCAACATTTTCTTCTTGACTGTCTCGCGTTTGGGTGGTTAGGACTTAAAGACTTGGGAGCGCATAAGTTCAGACATCCCGCCGAAATTAAACGCCGAACACAAGAGTTTTTATTTTATTTAGCTTCACAAAGGACATATACCAGTCCACGTGCGATCACCGAACAGCCACCTAACATAACCTAAACCTATTTCTTAAAATAAAAGCTTAATAGAATAATCCAGTTTTTTTTAACTCATAACGAAATCCACCTATTCAGTTAGCTCAGGAAAATACTAACTTTTCGATTTTGAAAGCGAGTGCCAATAGAATAACTCAAATAAAATCTTCCTGGATATATGTTATGGAGACTTTTGTAGATATCTTGTAATTTTGAATATTCGTAACATAGTTTTAGGGTCGGAATTTTCGGGATTGGGGAGTTTCGGCAGGTGTGTATACTCCTAATCTTGCTAATACAACTATAATACAGACTAACAGTATTGAAACTCACGGGATAGTATTGGCCCACTTTTATCCATTTTAGACACTAGGCTGTGTGTGAGAAACGCTCAATGTTTTTTTTGGAAATATCTCACAATATACCGATATTGTTATAAGAACTCAAAAACTTGTATATAAGACATATGGGAGCTAGGGGAAGTGTCAGTACTTCAGATTTTATAAATTTTTTACATAAGTACACAATATTATCGGGAAAAGTTTCTTTCTTAGTTTCAATAATATATCTCAGAGATTTGCCGATATTTTTGTTAAAAATTATCTATTGGTACCAAAGTACACATATACGGTATTTGGCGGCTCTAAAAATGGTAGTCCGATTTCAATTATATTGGACGTGATGGTTATTCAAATAACTTCACAACTGAAAATAATCGTAAGAAATTCAAAAATTTCATAAATGGGAAGTACTTGTAGGCGAAATCACGTTTTGTACCAAATTTGAGTTAAATAGATTGTATCGTTTTACACCTATAGGTTTTCACCTTAAAGTGGGCCCTGCCACGTTCATTGTTCAAATTTTACATCGATTCATTTAAAGACCTTAACCCCTAAGTGATATTGTTCTGACGCATTTAGTTGAGATTTGTCGCGCATTTACTGGTTTTCAACATAGCCGTTATATGGGGAATGGACGTGGTTATTACATGATTTCAGTTATTTTCTCAGTGTTCATGGGAGTATCGAAAAAATCGAGCGCAAAAAATTTGGTTGATATGAAAAAACTCTAGTTCCTATTAAAATTTGAAAACAGATTTTTGAGTTCGAGAATATCTCGATGAAAATGATTGGCAATTTGTTGAATGACTCACCCTAATGTGCAATGTCATTCTTGTCATTTACGAAACTACTTAACTGATAATAATAGCTATTGTGTGCCCTTACGAAGTGGCGCTCTTATCGCAAGTTGAATGTACGGAATGCCACAGTGATGGCATCTCAAATTTCGTAAACAATCGTTAAGGAGGATGAGTAGCGGCAATGAGCCGACGTAATGTTACTCAATCAAAAATAAAACAATAGAAAAATGGTATGGAATAATGGAATTTCGCTTACCTTGCCAATTGTGGGTGGAAATAAAACTCGCTCAGCAAAATATAAATAACGGCAAATTTAAGGCACATAACACAAATGCAACACACAACACTGAAAATAGATAAATAGAAAAAAATAAAATTAAATGAGATCAGTAAAATAGCGAAATAAACAAGAGCAGCAACTACTTTTAAGGTTAAACAGTTCAGCGTAATGCGGTGAAGTTTACGTTGAGTTCGGTGTAAGGCAGCGACGATTCCAGCGAATTTGGGGCATACACGCGGCCGAAGTGTTGGTCAAGAGCACAATAGTAATTCACCCAATTCGCAGTTGTTTGTGACCATAAAAATGCGCATGTAATGCCCGCTTGTGGGGCCGCGAACAAGCGGCTCTCGGCTTTATGGTGGCACTCTATAATTCTTATTTTCGGCTTTCACAACCAGTCGACGGCGATTAAGCCATATCTACAGATAAGCACAAGCAAACAAACAGCTGTATGGCAGCGCGGCACTTGTTGCTCCTTAAAATTTATTGGCATTTGGTGTCGTCGCCGTCTGGTAGCTGCCTTTTGCGGGCGTTTTGCGGCCATTTGACATTCTCTGCGGCACTCTGAAATCCGCATTGTTGCCCATTCTGGCCTCGCGTGCCCAAGTTTCCTTAAGCAGTCATGCATTCAAGCGGTCGGAGCGCAAGTTGTTCGCAGCCACACACACACACTCACTTATGGCAGGCGATCCTCCAAGCAGCAGCGGCAACAGCTGCGCCGCTTTACGCCTGTGTTATGAGCGGCATAGCTTATATATTATTGCTTAGCTTGTTGATGACACCATTCAAGCCCTGCTTTTTCATGCCGTGTTTTTTTACTTGTTCGTCTCTTCTTTGACAAATCTTTCGATCGATCTGCGATCGGTAATCATTGGCTTTCATGGCTTTGTTTGCAAATATTGCAAGAATCAATAAATACATTCAATTGCTATGTGTTGTGTAATGCCAGAATGGCTAAACCACTAGTTGACTGGTTGCCTATGTTATTGTTATTGTTGCTGGTTTTTGGCTTGGTGCGCGCAACAATGACGCCCCACCGTGAACTCAATAACAAAGAACCCGCTAATTTTCAGCTAAACCACAAAACTTGATTTTCAAGTTAAAAAATTTATGGGCCTCAGATATTTAAAGTCAAATAAAGAATTTTCAGCTTAAAAAGCATATTTATTTTTAATCGTTTGTAGTCGATAGTAGGAGCCTGGTATGCGTTTGAATGAACTCCAAGCAAACTGGAATGCGGTTGACATCTCTAAAAACATAAGTCCAGTAATAAGTACTTATGTATGGAGTGGTGTTAATGCTGGTTCCAAGACAGACGAAATTATCTTGCCTTCGTTCACTACCAGACTCATTTGCTTCGCATCCTTATCCAGTCTGGAGAAAGCAGAACTAACGGCGCGGTTCTCGAGTCAGTTCTGCAGCTCGTATTATTTTCTTCAGCAGTATATTGAAGAGGTTGCACGAAAGGGAGTCGCCTTGTCTGAAAACTCGTTTGGTATAGAACGGTTCGGAGTGGTGGTATTAGTTTTGCTGGGATACCAAATTCAGACATAGCGGCATAAAGGCAGCTCCTTTTCACGGTAGTTAGCGCAGATTGTGGGGTCTCCCTTTTTGTGGATTATGTAGAGGACACTTAAATTGTAATGATCGAGCATGATTTCGTCCGACCATATTCTACAAAGAAACTGATACATGTTCCTTATCAGTTCTTCATCGCCGTATCTGAATTGCTCGGATGGCAATACATCAGCCCCGCCGGTTTGTTGTTCTTCAGAGGGGTAATTGTTATTCGAAATTCTTAATAACCTCTGGGAGCCTACAAGAGTATGTTCCGGTCTTGAAACCTTCTGTTAGTCGTCACATATTTTCGTAGAGTTTTCGAGCATTACTTCTGTCTGCCAGCTTGTCATGCCTTTCGTACTGACGCATTTCGGCCTCTTTTTTTTGTCTGCAAATCCGTGTGTCTCGGAGACAATGAGTGTATAGGCAAGAATTCTTTAACTTAATGTAATTGATTCTCAAAGCTTTTTTCAGAGTCGGTACGGAAGACTTCTCCCAAAATGGTTAGACCAACGACTTGAAATTTCCACACGACCTTCTTGATTATATTTATCAGTTTATTTTTCTTAATATACTCTACTCAACCCAACTCGAATGCAAATGTTTTTTTTTTACGAAAAATGAATTTTTTTGGTAAGAATTCATTTTTTATAAAAAATTTTAGCTAGTCTCTCGTTCTTTACCAGTATTGATCTATTGTTATAATACATTTTTAAGGTTTCTTGATTTGAGATAAGTTTAAGCAAAAAACTCTTTCTCCCCACAAGCATTAAGACCAGTGGCGTAGCTAGGGTGGGGGAAGAGGGCCGTCGCCCCGGGCGCAACGTCTTGGGGGCGCCAAAACGATCTTCGCTGTTTTTCAATATTCAGAAAAATACTTCAACAAATAAGATGTCTTGTAAATTTACTATCAATTTCCTCAAAAACCGTATTGTGAGAATTTTGGAACTTCAGATGATGCGTGGCTCCTAGTTCCTAAATTTTATATACTTAATATCGAAGATATTTTGTAAAAATTCACTTTTGTTCAAACCACCTCATGAAACTTGTAGGTAGGTAGATAAAGGGGGGCGGCAGAACATCCATGGCCCCGGGCGCCTGAAATTGTAGCTACGCCACTGATTAAGACAAGCTATTCTAAGTTCAGTGTAGATAACTAAAGCAAGTAAGGAATCTGAGATTAATATAATTACAAGCAAGTTTCCCAAAAGCCAAATATTAATACAAAATTTGTTGCTCATCTTAAACCACCCAGCTCCACTGTTGCTTTCATTCGCTAGCAACATGTTGCTACTGCTAATCGCATTGTTGGCGGCATAAATATTGTATGAGCTTGTTGCCGACACACAACAACTGACACTTTCCTGACTTGATGCGCTGGCGATAATGTTTCTGTTTGCCGCTGATGCGTTTGCCTTTTTTGTCAGCGACTAGCAAATTATCGCCGACAGACTTGTTGACTACATGCTGCACAGCAAAAACGGTGGTTGGCGATTGCAAACCCATACATACACACACACACACATACATATACATACAATGTAAAATGGGTTTTGAGGCAGTTTTGCCATTTAACATTTCTGTGTCAGTTCCAAACATACAAATATGAAGGCAGCCAGCGGCAGTGGCATCAACAACAACAGCTACAACGTTGGCAAAAAGTGTAGATGTAACGGATGCGAACCATTTGTGGCGAAGCAATTGTTGAAGTGGCAGCAAGTAATAAATGCACCAAAACCATACATTTGCTTTGGTGTGTGTGTGTGTGTTTGTGAAAAATCCGCTGGCAGAAACAATAAAATGCATTTGTACATAAATTTGTACAACTAAATCCACTATTTCGCTTACCTACGGTCGCCCTGCTGAATTGTCAATGAGCCTAACTTTAATGTGCCACAAATATATTGTTTGTTGTTTTCGTAGTTGATACCCTAAACAGGTTTAGTTTGATACGAAATTTGTAACAACAAGAAAGAAACATTGGAGACCCTATCAAAAATACAAAAATATATGAAAATGATCAGCGTGACGTGCAGTGTTGATTTAGCCATATTCGTCTGTCCGCCTGTCCGCCTGTCCGCCTGTCTGTCTGTATATAAGGAATCTAGTCTCTTAGTTTTTGAGTTAACTATCTGAAATTTTGCTCACGTTCTTTTTCCCAAATAGCTGTTTATTTACGGGAACCGACTACTGTAGCATATAACTGTCATACAAACTGACTGTCCTTCTAAGGAAAACTTTTTTATTTCACAAGATATCATCACGAAATTTGGCAATGATTATTCTCCAAGGCAATATTAGAATTACCGAAGAAATTGTTCAGATCGGACCACTATAGCCTATAGCGGCCATACAAACCGAATGCTCAAAATTCTGTCGTTGTAAGAAAAACATTTTTTTGACTCGATATCTTTACAAAATTTGGCTCGAATCGGCACTTTTGACACTAACGGTTTAATGTCTGAAGAAATTGTTTAACTCGGACCACTATAGCATATAGCTATCATACAAACTGACTGACACAATTTTAATTGTGAAAGGTATCAAAGCATTGGTGCAGCAAAATTTAACGTTTTTTCTAGTTTTTTGTTGTTTGTTGTTGTTTTTGTTTTTATATTCTTTTTCTAGTTTTCTGTTGTTTTTGTTTTTCTATTTTCGTACGAGCCAAACAAAGGTGTAAACGCAATAACCGCAAGCGGGCAAGAGCTACGTCTGATCTTTATCGACAATTACCGAAATTCGGATGTTCTCTATATACATACATACATATATACAGTCATAAGTGCGTGCGTGTGTGTATGAAATTAGAAAACATCTCGCTTCACCGCAACCGCAACACAATCAAATATTAATTTTGTATACCGATAGATGCTATCAGCATGAAAGGCGATAGACAAAGTCAATGGGACGTGCCTACCATTAAAAGATACCTTTGAGCGACACACATACACACACACATTTACGAAAACTATGCGCATGCGCGTACTTAAACCGTATTTAGGGGCGCACTCACGCATGGCGCTGACCAGGGCCACAGCAGAGCGCCATGAGGCAGCATTGTCAACACGCACACGCAATAGCCAGCACGTCACATTATACCCGCCGCATTGTAAAAAATACCCATTTAGTGTACGCAGTTATAGCACTTTTATTCTTCTCTGGAATAATTCGTAGGCATTATTGTGCTCTAGGCGCATGCGGAAGTGACTAAGAGTGGCGAGTAAGGCAACTGCATAGATGGGAAAAGGTGTTAGAGGGGAAATGCAAAGCTGGAAAAGGCAGCGCCACAATCGACAGCGCGGCAGATAGACAGTCAGTCGGCGTAACCGAGACCCGAGAGCTGTGAATTGCCGCTGTCGGCGAGTGAACTCAAGGGTTTTTCGTTGTTGTTGTTGAAGTGAATACAACAAAGTGACATTGAATGTCAAGGAAATGCATAAAAGTGCATACTTACATACATACAAACATATGTCAGTACAAACAAAAATATATGTGAGTGCATGCAAACATGTGTTAGTGTAAGTAATGTTTTAGGCTTCCACTCAGAAACACCCGCAGCCTAAGTCAACATTTTCCAGTGGCACTTCTTAGCACACACACCGCCCATGAATGTCCACACTTGCATATATGCGCTTTAGAGTTAATGTGTAGTGAAAAATTGCATTTCAATTCGAGTGTGTGTGTGTACGTGCCTTTTGCTTTGGGAAATTGTTGCGCGTCGTCTAAAACGCCTGTCAAACATATGGGCGTGAGTTGTGAATGAATGCACCGAATGCGCATGCGTATGCAAATGTAGCTACCTAGATGCCTTTAGGGCATGCGCGGCGCACACATGCGCCCTAGCCGATTGTGCTCTCGTACAAGTCGTAAAATTTAATTATGTTTCACTTTTCGGCGCTTGTAGGCGCACACATACATATGTGTGCCTTAATTTCTTAGTGGTTTAGTTCCAACCATTTGACAGGCTGTTCGATTTCAGAGGGAGGCGCACGTGGTGTGCATAGTTAAATGCAATCGTATGCTTAAATAATCCACATGCTATGTGTGAGCTGCAGCGCCAGCACAAGGCCGACTTAGAGGCGTTACAGTATTCATTTACTCGCTATAGATATAAGTCAGGCAATCAGTTGACAATGCAAGAGTTTTGTTGATTGCTTACAATCATATGTATGTACATATGCAAGTGAGTTCATTATTGTTGTTTTTCTGATTGTTTTTGAAATAATATATACTAATAATACTTCAATGTTTTATACCAATTTTTATTTTAAGTTTAATTTTTTTGGGGAGTACTGTGTACAAAATTTCAATTGATATATACATTAGGGTTGTTCTTAAGAAACGAAAATTAGTTGGTGAAATTTTAGTTTGAATTAAAAACGAAAATTCCTGTGTTAAATGTATAGGAACCTAAAACAAAAAAAGCGATCCCCTTTAGAGTTAAGCTACAGCGCTTGGCTTGAGGGAGGATATTTTGTTTGTCAATCACTAACATTTGAGGGGGTAAGAGTTGAAAAAAAAAATCAAAACTTTTTTTGAAGCACCCTAATAATTAAAATTTTTTAATTAAGTATCAGTTTAAATGGCAGGAACAATAATTTTCCAGATAGCTTCCATAAAATGGTAAAAACCCTGTTTTATAATTTTAATTTTTTACTTAAGTGTCACCCTAATGTTCACTATAATTTATGAAATGGCAGGGACAATAATTTTCCACAATAAGACATAAGAGTCCGAAGTATATTGTTGTAGGTTTTATTATATTATTTTTCAAGTAACAGAGTTGCCATATTGAAAAAAAAATAAAAATATTTTGGTATGTTTTTATAGATATTATTCGAAACATATACGTGTATAAACAAAAAAAAATATTTTTTAATTAAAAACCAGTTAGGGTTGCCACCTGTTATTTGAGCAAAAGCTACAAAACTTTGACAAACAATTTATATTTATATGGCTATATTCTTTACCCCAAAACATAATACTATTTATTGCTAAAATATTTAAAAGCAATTTTCTTGAATTAGATTGATCGCTATCAATTTCTTTCAGCTTGTTCTCTATATAACGGCTTTTTCAATAAATGCGCTACAAAAGCGGTTTGGGATATCAATGAAATTCTTTATTCTTGTGAAAGTAATTCGATGTCATTATGTATGGAATTCGATTTCTTTTGCATTGCGAGCACAGCCACGCTTGAAGAGGTCCAGACGCTGAACCCACTTTTCAACGGGTTTCAAGCATAAACCGTTCCACGTTCGATAGACCATAGGCTTAACGTAGCCCCATAGGAAATGGTCTAACGGCGTCAAATCGCACTACCGAGGCGGCGAATTGACTGGGCCATTTCGTGCAACAACACGTTCACCAAACTTGGTTTGCAATAAATCGATTGTCACATTTGTTGTGTGGTTTGTAGCGCCCTCCTGTTGGAACCACATATTGTCCAAGTCCATATCATCCAATTCGAGCAAAAATATTCGGTTATTATTGAGTTGTAGCGATTTCTAATCACATTAACGTGCCGGTCGTAATCATCACGGAAGAAGTACGGCGCAATGACGCCGCCGGCCCATAAACCGCACCAAACCGTAATTTTTTCGGGATGCAATGGTGACTCATGGAGTACGTGTGAATTGCTGCCCGACTAATAACCCATATTTTGCTTATTGCCGAAGCCATTCAGCTAGAATAAGCCCTCATCTGCTGCAGATGATTTTCAATGAAAATCCGGATTATTTTGCAATTTGTTGCTCAGCCCAATTCCCGAACATACGACGATTCTGAGTGGTCAATCTTCTTCAGTTCCTGCGTCAATTTGAGAATGTATAAAGTGGGACAAGATATTTTCGCAAAATTCGCCAACGACGTCACAGAGATGTCAACGCGCCCGAGAAACTTATGTTGGTCATCTTCTTATCGCATAATGCGCCAGCGGCATTGATATTCTCGACACTACAGGCACTTCTTTGTCTCACTGGCACGAAGGAGATTTTGCACCGCGCGTAGCACGCTACTAATGTTTCCACTAGACTCTCAATTGTTGATCTCGACAGAGCGAATATGACGACGTAAGCTGGACGTATTATCACTCTTAAGTTGTAGCCACTGACGCTACAATTTTCGGTGATAAGTTTTAATAATTTCGACTCACTTTCGGATCGTATATATTTCCCGTGATGGAAATGGAAAGCCTACCACATGTGATAAAGGCGAAGGAAAAATATTGGAGTCGTTTACTGTTCGTCGGTCTACCGCTTTTCTGTATCGTTCCCTATTGAAACCCGTTGGGTCTTCATACCACAATCCTACCAGTTTTTGATCAGACCTAAAGCTGGATTTTTGCCTGCATACCGTGTAGGTGGGTTTTGTTGTTGCTTTTACGAGTACTTCACCGCTAACTTAACGAGTATTATTTCATTCTTTTGTCACTCGCTTAAAAGAAAACAGAAGCCTATAGGTCTTATTTGTTTCAAGATGTTATCGAAACATTATACCACTATTTCATTGTATACATAATTAATACGCGTAGGCACAAAGCGATAACCTCGACCAATAAAGTGCGGATGGTTTAAAAATGTAGCCAAATGTAGCTTCAAAGAGCCACAACATAATGACTCTAAATACGTCTCCTATGATAGAGTTTGCTTCCACGCAGATGCTCCCAGCACTATGTTCTTTTCACTCGTAAAATATTCCTGCACAAATCTGAGTCAAAATTTATTCATATGTTTCCGTTACTGACGTGCTCGTTCCTTCTATTAGTTTTGCAGTTCTTACAAATTTTTGTTCTTTCTGTTGTTTTGTGATGGGTGTTTCTTTCCTCGGCGCTGAGCTGAAATCCCATCTCGCTTCAGCATGTACCATTCAGAACGGATGTCGAGCACATGTAAAGGGATCACTGCACTGAACAACATGCCAGTCTGCCGCTCTAGCTGTTCATGTGTCTGTCTGTTTGTGTGTGTCTGTCCGTGTCCTGCCGGGACCGCTGAGCATTTGCATATTTTAAATGTTCTGGCGTCCTCTCCGTTCCAGCTTTCTAGCTGAACAAGCGATATCACGAGAACACTCACAATAAAATACCCATAACCACGGGCGGCGGTGAGCGGATGGCAGCTCACTGGAGTTGACGGTGAAAGCAATGATAGTACTTTTATTCTTATGACATGTACCCATGTTTCATGCGCATAGCACATGTACGTGCATGTGATGTCATGCTAAAGTAGCCTATCATGAGAGTAAGACACACAGAATGGATATTGTGTGTGGATGACATCCAGGAGTCATTTTCTTCATGGAGTAGAAGGCGAATTAAATAGTTTGGAATAAACTTACATTGAGTATTGATTATATAAGCTGGATCTCCTCCTTTCTATATTTTCCAGTCTACAACTCCTTCGGATATGTCTTCTGCTGCACCGCATCTTTTGCTAGAAACTGTCACTCTGAAATGCCAAAATCCCCTGCAATTCTTTTCAATACTGCTGTTCAGGCTCCACCTGTGTCTCTCTCTTAATCTTTGATTTCCATTTGGAATCCACAACTCATAGTAATCAACATTTTCCTATGGGTCCCGCCAGCTATGAGTATCCCAAACAATGCGTGAGCTCTTACCTGATCCAATTCTACAAATTTGTTGTTTCCACTGAATGTGGCATTTCCATTGATCGGTACTTGGATCAATTCCTTGAGTTGCGTCCGTGCAGGATAATAGCTGCCACATTTGTTGCATAATGAAAGTAGGTGGTCACCGATGACGTCGAAATTTTACAACTTAATTATTTTTAAATCACACAAGACAAACAACAAAAATGTTT